>NW_026453862.1:21373-64810 GCF_943734635.1 Anopheles cruzii
AATGATATTCTATTGCATTTTTGGTTGTTTTTTTTAACACGATTTGTTTAACGGCATAGTTAACGAGGTTTTAAATCTCACAACTCAAAGCCTGCCACTGGCACAAATTGAAGAATTACACGGTTACAATAAATGTTATTTTTGTTATATAACTTGTGAACTAAATCAAGAACATAACTTAGAATATGGGCAGTATGTCGACATTTGGTAACGATCTTATGTAAAACTTCATGTGCTGCTCCGGTCATTATGAAGTCGTATTCCAACATTTGAATAAACCAGATGAAGTTCGCCAAATACGCTGCTGCTAGGTTGTTCATTATTTTCGGAGCCTCGATAACAAGGAGCGCTGATACGGGCCTAATTTTGTTTTGCTATATTGGTACACTCTTCATATGAACGTATGTGAAGATTCATTTCAATTAAAAAATTTGAAAAATGTGAATGAATGTTGAAAGTGTATAAGGGGTGTTATGAGTTTAAACGTCGTAGTAGCTTTCAAGACGATCCATGTCAAAAACGTCAAAAAACAGACACAACATCGGAAATCGTAGAAAAAATATAAGATATCGTATTGGAAAATCGTCGAATCACTTACAGAGATTTAGTAAGAGGCCTAGCCATTTCATTGAGCAGTATAACCAATATTATGACGAAAGTATTGGGTTTGAGAAAGCTGTTTGCAAAATGGGTGCCGCATTCGCTAGATAAATAAAATGGAATAAAAACGCATTCAAATGCAACTTTCTCGGCAACAATTTGAGCTTTTTCGAAAGGATAAAGTGGATTTTGTGTATTGAGTCATCACTGTGTATGATGCTTGGGTCTCTCACTATGATCCTGAATCAAAACAAGAGGCTAAAGAGTGATGTGAACTCGGTTCTTTGCCTCCGAAATTAGTTCGTATCCAGAAATCGCCCAAAAAGGTGTTAGCATCAGTTTTGTGGGTTGCGAATGAAATTTTATTAGCTTACTTGCAAACTAGCAAAAACAATAAATATTGATTATTGTTGTAACTTTTTAGATCAACTGAAAAAGAAAATTTGTGAAAAAAGACCCGGTTTGAAGAAGAAAAACATCCTCTTTCATCAAGGCAAGGCACCGTATCACAAGAGCATTTTGAAAATGGTAAAGATCCATGAATTAAAGTTCGAATTGTTGGAGTATCCACCCTATTATCCCCCATAAAATCCCCCAAAGTATAAAAAAAAAAATCGTGCGCGGAAAGCGTTTTCCATCAAATGATGGCGTCATAGCAGCTGTAAAAAATACTGTGACACGTCGATACTTAATGGCTTGTAAACAAAAAATTTAGTGACCGATTGAAATGCAACTTCACATACGTTCATTTGAAGAGTGTACCCATGAAAACAAAAAAGGGCTCATAGCAGCGCTTCTTGTCATCGAGGCTCCGAATATAAAGAACATCCTAGTATAATTATCTCAGTTAAAGGCCTTACGTAGCTCAATTTGAGATGAGTTGAAACAGAACCGAAAGAACCGTTGGACCGAGTAAGACAGTAAGACATCTCGGCGGAAGCTCACAAATCATTAACGCCTTGGCACATATCAGAAACTTTACTTGTTCTAATCTCTCAGCGTTTTTTTTTCGACCCTGGACCCGCGCCTGTCCGAATAAGCATCGCATCAAAATCTCTTCAGCTAATCAGCGCTGTGTACACCTTAATTTTCCCGTGGGGCGGAAAATCGTTCCACACGGCCCGACACAGTTCCCACGAATAATGCTCGCCGGGCGCACCGTTTCGGATGGCGGATGGAACAAAAACCTGACAAACAACACAAATCAACCGCCTCGTTTCGGGCGCTTTACACGGTTGCTGGTTGCCGGCAAGAATCCGGTGTGACACGGCACGGCACGGCACGCGGTTATCGTGTGCCTGCCGGGGTCCGGGGCCGAAGACCGAAGTCAAAGTAAATAATTCAAGATTGTGAATGACATGCACCTTTTCTTGTCCTTAACAGCTCCGGCTCGTGCTGCTCGCCGGCGTATTTGTCACCGGGGAGCGAGCGCTCGATGGACGCCTCCTGATCCTTTGGCCCCGGCCCGGGCCACCCGACGTTCTCCACAGCGAGGCGAGGTGTACAATAAACCGAAACCGCACCGGCACGGCCCACTGGAGCCAATGTGGAGCCGGCGAGCCCCGCCTGGGGAGGGCGACAAAGCGTAACGCAAATAAACACCGGTTTTTGCAAGGCCTCACAGCCATCTGGAAAGTCACCGGCAGACATCTTGCGGTGTCAGTTCCGGTACCTCGACCGCGATGGCACTTGGCACGTCGGGTTTTTCGGCGCAACCGAGACACTGGGCTCAGGTAGCCGACCGCTGACACCGACCACGCCGGAAGCCCACGACAACGGGGCCACTTGTCAACGAGGAGTTAAGCCCCACGGTGGCGTACGCAACATCGTCGTCGTCGTCGTCGTCGACGCAACAATGGCAATAATAAAGCTGTCACTTTATTCGCCAACAACAACAACGACGACGCTGGATCCCGGTTTTCGGTGACGCTTGGTTCGACTCTCGATCTCTCGGCGGTGTTGGACTGTCACTTGACGCTCGGTCACGCACTCGGCTCGGCCGAACCCAGACTGGCGTCTTCTGTTTCGCTCCCCGGTCACTTCAACCTCGAACGGCTTGAGCGCTCCGGCCCGGGGCGGGCATCCATTCTCATTCGACTGACTGGCTCTAGCGCTTGGGCGGCCCCTGTCAGTGGAACGTTGGTACGCTGGAACGCTGGGGACGAATTTATTACTTACATGGCTCGAGAAGGAGGCCAATCGTAACGAGCGATAGGACGACGTTCCATCGGGGCAACATCGTTCCCCGCCGGTCCCGGTCGCCGGACAATATGGACTTCCTGCGATGAAACGAGAGAAAACACAGAAGAAAAGGATTAGTGCCAGTTGCTATGTGTGGTCGTGCAGGAGTAGCGAGGGCGCCGGGCTCGAGCTGTCAGGGTGCCGCCTTTTGCCGCCGACGGGGCCTGACCACGGAGCCACCGCCGTTCGTATATTGCTGTCATATGTGTCACAACAAGCAATTGAGGAGAGTGTGGAGTGACAACATACGGTACCGGCCGCGCACCGGACCGACAACATCAGCTGGAGGTGGCGTCGGCGGCGAAGGGAGCAAAAGTTTTTCAATATTTATACTAATTTCAGTCCAGCCGGCCGGCCAGCCGGGAAACACGTGTCCGTGAAAAGTTGACACATTGCGTCACGGAAAACGGGCCCGAAAAACGACGAACGTAAAGCTCGATTGTCACGGTGTTTGCGAATTTTATTTGCTCTTTCGTTCGATTTTGGAGGACGGCATCCTTCCGATAACCGGTGCCGCATCAAGCGTCTGGCAGAACCGTGTAACATGTTCCATTGAAAGTAGCGAGCGAATATTGAATAAAGTTGATGTGGCCGTAAAGAATGTACACCGGTTTGAGGTCGGACATCGCCCTGAACGAAGCCGGGCCAAGCAATATTGCCTCGCTTGTCACACGATCCCACGTGTTACCGAAAATGGTTTAAATCAAACTTATGGAAATCAGTTTTATGCATAGTTTGCCGCATGAGTCTGCTTTTGGTTTCGTTAAAGTGCAAATCGTTCAGTTTTAATATTACTGAGACAAAAAAAATCGGAAATTCATTTAAAAATAGAAAAAACTTTGCTTATTCTTGGAAATTCACCCGCCTTTAAAGTTGTCCTTGTTCTATGCAATACATCTAAATGATCACGAGATGATCACGAAAATTAAATGATAAAACTACAAGAGGAAGTTGAAACGAGAACGCAAACGAGACACAGCATTCTAATTGCTTATTGATAGTTTAATCGGTTTGGAAAGAATTCATAATGAAATCAAACCACGATAGACGATGACAACCGGTTTCCGTTATTTGTTGGCCAAAGTAGTAAGTCCCAAACCGTTCATTGAAAATCAATGCCAGTATGGGGGCACGTGACACAAAACCAATTATCAATCTCTGTTTCGTTAACGTTAAGCACATTCCCTGGATCAACATCATAAGCCTCAGATAGGGTTGACCTTATTAACCCGCATTGTGAAGGTTCCAAATGAAAAATGGATCAAAAGTAGAGCCGGGATACAATCGAGCTTCAAAACTACGGTAACCCTAGAACCTAGGCTCGTTCTCATCGTCGATAACAATGTTGAAGGGATGTGAAAGTATTTTTAAGCGACCAAACCAACGATCAACCCAACTACCGGGCAATCGACACTTTAATGCCACCTAAGCACACGGGAACTGGTTCGAATAGGTGTCTCTGTGTGTGTGTGCGGGGACGAAGCATTGAGTTCGAATTGTTAATAGCATAATCCGTTTCGTTTCGTCCCTCTCACGCCATGCCGTGCTCACTTGCTTCTCGGTACAAGGAGAAAAAAAGCTGAGAAATACAATCTAAAATTGATGAGGGTAGATGAGAGCTTTTTTCGGAGGGAATGAAGCGATAAGAACCTGTCCGGATGGAAAGCCTTTGCCGCTTTGCGCTCGGGCGCAGCACCAGCACCACCAACAGCACCACCAATGGTTGACCATAACAGGCGGAGGTTTAAAGGGCGATTCATAAAAAGGGTTGTTCATTGATGGTGCGTGTTGGGATCCGGGATCCGTGAGCGCTAAGGAATGGCTCCTGGCCAGCCACGGTTCGTGATCCGCGCCCGGCCACAATCCTCCGGGCACTAAGTGTTGTGTGGCCGCGTGACGCCCGGCGAGGCTCACGAGGCTTCCGCTCGTAAAATCCACCAATCGATTTGGTCGGCATGTCGCCGCCGCACACGGTGAAGTAGAAAAATTTAATGTCAAAACGAGCCGAAAGGATTCAAAAAATGCGACGGCAACGGAAGGCCCGCTGGCGCGGTGAATAGCTCTATCAAAGTCGTAAAGTATGCAAATCAATTGATTACGCATCGCTGGACCGGACGCGGAGACGGTTGTTCCAAAAAGATCAAATCCACTTGCGCAAAACGCGTCGACTTCGGTCAGCTTCTTATCCGAGCCCAACCGTGCCGAGTGCCGTGAGGAGCAAAAAGGAATAAACCGAAAGTCATGGTGTTAATAAAACTGCCACCAGAGAAAATAAAAACCCAATTCAGGGAAATTGGTGCCCGGCTGTGCGGGGTGCCGTCGACCGGAACACGGCAGGCACGGAAGTTGCCCTCGAATCACGCGTCTGTCGAACGGGCTAAGGTCTAGGCTCGCCGACGCGAAAAGCTTGCTACATGTCGCCACGGAAAAGACGTGCTGTAGCTGTGGAGCAAGAAAGAAACGCGGCTTTGCGTTGAACCGAAAAGGTGGATGGAAAATCAAAAATCCATTGTCGTCATTTTTCCGAAACGTATCCGCCGGATCGGGTTCAAAGCAGCCGGTCGGCGAAGGTCGCCATGATGTACGCCTCCTTAAACGCAGAAGCATTACTTCAAAGTGTCTGGCCCGGGGGCCTGTCGCCGGAGACACCGTTCCATCCGGGTTCGTGAAGAAAAGGCCTTGCATTCGGCCACAAAGGACAGATAACGTGAAGCGCGTCTTACGACGCCATCCAGGTGGATGTTGGTGAATGGAAAATTCATAAAATTATGTCTAGTTTCCTTTTAATATTCCCTACTTACGGAGGATCAGAAAACCGTTGGACAAATTGTTCGATTCTTGCGAGATGTATGAGATCAAATTCTGGCTGTTGCAAACATTTTTGTTGAACACGAAAAATTGTTGATTTGATACAGAATTTAACGTAGATTTATGCCTTTAAATTTAAACTACAATTTTCAGCGTTGTAGACAACGAATCATGCAATGGCCAGGGAGAGCAGAAGCGTACAAGTTTGAGCCCTTTCTCTCGCAAAGATAATAAGGAAAGCAACACAAATCAAATAAAACCTTCCCAGTTTATGATATGCATATTGTCTTATCGAAAACAGATTCAATATCAGCGTGTTCGAACCTCTCGAACGGAGCACACATGGTCAAATAAAATCTCCATATCATCCCGGCTCGGGCGCCATATGTTGTCTAGGGCTGGTTAAAGTATTCCAACTTCCGGCCACCGGCAGCGATACACACGGCTTCTGGCCGATTCCAGTCCAATCCTCTTGGCTGGACGCGCCCCGAAATTCCCTTTCGATGAGTTCGAATATTGTTGAAACATCGTGACTGTCGAGAAGAGTACTGTCGTACATGCCCCGCCGCCGTACATACCAGATTGAATCGTCGGAGAAACACGACCAACGACAAGCGGGCCAAGATCCGTCTCCGAGTCTCCGTGTCGTGTTTGGCTTTAATGCTTTTGTGCCCTCCGCTGCACCGGGCGCCGTAGTCATTTCGAAGGACCCCCCCGAGGAAGGCACAAGCAAACGTCCTTTCCCTTTAGCGGCACGGCACGGCACAGAACAGAAGAAGCAATAGATGATAATGCGATTTCTTTTATTTACATTAAACCGTGTGCTGTGAAGTTGGAAAAGATGAAGATCAGTCGATTGATTCCAATGCATCACGTCGCGCGCTCCCGTTTGGCTCCCGTTTTTCGGGTAGGGTGGTAGCCCGTTGGGCACTTGCCAAAGCGGAAAAATCTGAAGTAGCTCCTGCGAGGGTTGTCTGCCAGCCGTTTGCTAGGGCTCCCGGCGCCCAGCCGGCAGCGAGTACCGAGCCGAACTCATCCCCGGCCGGTATCAAACAAAACCAGGGAGCGCAAAGCAAAATAGAAGATGATCATCAGCAGACGAGTAAATATTGACAAATGAGATTAAAAATGAATTTCGATCCGCGCGTGAAATTGATCAATCGATGGGATTCGTGCCGGCCGCATGCAGGCGAATGGAGGCGCCTGGTGGCCCACTCTGGGTATATCGAAAGAAAACAAACCAACGCGTTTGATGAATGGTTTTACGGAGGGCGAATGCAGCGAACTTTCCGCAGCGGTGCGGCGAACTTTCCAACCGCAAGAGGCCAATGGAAAATTCGGCAAAAATGTAAAGACTGCTATTGAGGCGTTGACGCATTTCTTGAAGATACGCATTGCAGGGATTTTCAGACATAAATGAGTGTGAAGATGCAAGGGAGCCGTAGCAAAGCTGGAAAACAAACAAAACGGTTTTACAATGATTCTGCAATGTTTGATCGTCCTTTCTTGAAAGAAAGCATTTAGTGTCATATTCAGCTATGAGAAGCAATGAAAAGTTCAATCTTAACTGACGCAATACTGCCGAACTACCGAAAGTGATAAGAGTAAACGTTCCACAGATGACGGATGAACAACCGCCAAATTTTTGACCGAACGAACGTTTCGATTCGAAACGGTATCGTCGCTCTTCTGGAACTCTCTTCTTGTAACGTTATTTTAATCAGCTTAGTAGGTTCAATATTTGGGCCGCCTTGGTTGGGAGGCCTGGTCGGCCTCGCCATAACTCACTGTCTTTTAATTTTATTAAATTTCCCGATAATTTATGACCATCGGTCAGCCGGCACAGCAGCAGTTAGGGCAACGTGGGAAGTGCGCCCGTCGGTCACAAACACTAGAGCGGTGACCAACCATCCCGTGATCGGGCCCCCCCCCCCCCCTCATACACCGTGTGCCAGACACTGAGCTCCGTCTCATCCGCCCGGCCCACGCCTGGGTTTCTGGGTGCAAGGCCACGGGGAAATGAAATGTGAAATAGCGATCCAGATATTAGTGAAGTAAGAAACGAGCCCGTGAACGGAAAAATATCAATCTTCGCCTGGGTCGTGGATAAAAATGCCCCTAACGCCGGCGGGCAGTCCGGGGGTCCGGGCCCTGGGGGCGGCTTGCTCTACTTTATGCCGGACATGCTTCCGGAGTCCACCGTCCGCGGCGTCCATTTAGTTTCCGTTCATACACGATGCACGAGCGTGTTGGCGGCCCGCTTGTTGGTCAGCTAAATGAAGGGATACAGAAGGATAAAGATATCCCGGGTGAGGCGAGAAAGGAGAGCAAAAAAAGTACAGTGACCACGCCAAACGATATGATGAGGTGGCATAACGATGAGATTTATGAGTAGCGATGGCCGAAACCTGCTGGTGGTGCGGTTTTCGATGCCAAACACAGAAGAAAAAAAAAACAGGCCAAACAACACATCATATGTGGTGGTGCTCGTGTAGTCCTATGTGCGCCAACGCTAACGAAACCGGGGGGCCGAGATCGAGATCGTTCGCTGTCGAGTTCCGGACTCAGCCTCGCTGCGGCTCGCGAAAGAAACCGATAAATACACACATAAATTCGTACACAGAACCGCGAAAGGCAGCCGCTCTTTAAATGCGACAGAAATCACGTCTACGCAAGGAGGGACGGCCGACGGCAGCAGCAGGGTTGTGTGTCACGCGCGGGTTGTCGTTTTATTGAAATTCCATTCCGAAGTAGTAAATCATTTTCACTCCGTTTACGCCACTCATCAATCAACAGTTTGCCACGGGTCGGTGGGCAAAGTGGCCGGATAGGATACGTGCGTGCGTGTGTGTGTATGAGAGAGAAGCGCCCGAGAAAAAGGGGTGCCCTCAGGGTGGGGTCAGGGCGGATCGTTGCCGATTCGCCCCCGGCTCGCCCGCCTGCGTATTGCGTGTATAAATTTATTAAAAATTTATTATTACATGAACTGGCAGCAATAAGGAAATATTACGCGCCATCGAATGATTTATGCGCTTATTTTGACATCCAACGGGTGGCGGCAGGATTGTGCGCTGGTGGTACGCGCGGATCCCTGGTGCTCTGCAAGCTCGTGGCCGCCACGCGAAACATTCCAGTAGAGTGGGGCGTTGCGGCAGAAAGGCTTGGAACCGAAGACGCGATATGTTTTGCACCTTCATTTTGATTCGCTTGCTCGCTCCGCGAAGTTGCGCATTCACGGAGCACAACGGGGCAAACTTTGCGCCAGAGCAAGTAGAAGCAGTTTCCACTTACCGCACACGGCCGTGCGGCGAGTCCGCCTCCGCCAAAGATACAAAGTCAGTGGAATGTAAGGAAAACTTTCCCTTTTCGGAAAGGAAATTGGAAAACGATGGACCAACAAACTCGAACGCGGGGAGAAGCGAAAAAGGGACTGAAAGTTGAGAGCCGGCAAAGAAAATATCGCTTTAAGGTTGTTTCAACCCAAAGATCGGCATAAGAAAACACAAAAACTAAAGTCTACCAAACACGTGTGGAGAGCAAGTTGGTTAGCGTTGGTCTTTGACTGCGACCGTTCGATTGAAGAAAGGAAAAGCGGACTCGCCGAACACCAAAAGGCTCCGAAATGTAAAATTGTCAGCATTTCCCGGTCAAATTTTCCGGTCACTATTTGTTGACTCTTTTCCCGTTCGTCTTTGTGTTTTCCGCGCACACACACAAACGTTGCCCTCAAGAAGGTTGGCCCACCCCGGGCTTTCGGTGGTGGCGTCACGAAAACAACGCCAACACATCCATCATCCTCCCGAGGGTGGCGCGCGCCGGTGCCTTTTCCAAACAATTTCCTCGGCCCCCCACCCCCGAGAAAAAGCCCTCATATGTGCGGGGGTCAGGAGAACCAAATGCCGATGGCGTAGCCCGGGGCCCCGGGTGGGCGCTGCCAGCTTTTCGGTGAGCTTTCGGCGTGTTTTAGTTTACTTTTTTTTTGCTTCACTTGCTTTCGGTTCGGTTGGAAAAGCGATTCCGGAGCGCGAAAGTTTTTCTTCTTCGCGCACTCTGCAGCGGCTCTGCTTGAGACAAGACAAAGCGTGGCCACCGCACCGTTCGCTTTGGGGGATTGCCCATTGGCGAGCCCCGGGTGGGAAGGGACCGATTCGGGACGGAATCGACAAACCGAAGGAGTTGGCGAATTGTTTTTCTTTGGCCGGGTGTTTTCACTTGCCGTTGCCATCGACCATACGACTGGCCGTGCGCTTTCAGGTTCAGTTTTTCCCTGACGAGTTCGCGCGCCCGCTCAAGAACTGTCGTTATGTGACTTTGCGTACGGCACTTTCTTGTAAGTTCCTGTGCCATACGCGCGGTGTAATGGTCGTCACTCGGTAAAACAAGTGTCGTACCATTATGATCATCTACTGGCGCAGCACTTAGTGCCGTGTAAGCTTCCGCCTATAATTGAAATGAACTTTCGAAGGTGTCTCTCATCGAGGAACCAGCGCTGGAAGGGCATTTTCACTAGCATTCTTCGAAAGGGCAACCTTTGCTAATTATGCCAAAATCCTTACCATCTTACGTCACTTACGTCACGACAATCGATCGTAATCGATAAAGGCTTTGATTGGTGACCCGGGGACGGGGCTGAAGACAAATTTTGAATGCCACCAAAACGCTGGCCCGCCCTAATTGAAATGGTGGCAATCAAAACAAGTCGCTTGTGCTAGGCTTACATTTCCGCTTCCGCTTCTATCCGCGTCCTTTCCGTATCGGAGAACAAAATGTCCTGAATTATTCATGCCATCCACTGCAGCGTAGCGAACGCGGGCGCGTTCCGGTCCGGGCTGATGGCGTGATGGCTTTCCGATACCAGCAGCGGCTCGCTCTCCTGACAGACGCGCTTATGCTGCTGCTGCTGCTGCTTCTGCTACGCAGAAGGGCAACATAATTAACTTTCCGTGTTCTCATGAATAATGTAGCGTGCAAGCGCTGGGATTAGCATCGGTTCGGAGGAGGTATATGGTTTCTTTGGCCACCACCCGGCATTCGTTCTAATTGTGTGCACTTTAAAACGTAGAACCGTCGCCGTTTTTTAACCATTATCTGTGATTAAGTGATAATGTCTGGAGCTGTATCACTTTTAATTATGCTTTCTTATCTTTCCAACTCTAACCCGGCGTGGAATTTATGAAGTAATGGCCAACTAGAAGTCAACAAGCATCGGTGGCCCCCGGTTTAACCCATTGCCAAAGCGATCGGAATGGAAGGTTTTTGGAAGGATGCCCAGGATTTTGCTCCCGGGTCGTACCCAGCCCAAGTTCGAACTACTTTTTCCAGCACTAATCCTGCGGATTCGGTTTGGCCATCAATGGTGCTCGTCCGCCCGGCGCTCGTCGTTCGCTCGAGCGGGCGGTCGATGAAATCTTAATTAATGAAATAAATTACTATCATCAACTGCACTTCAGCACACTTATTTCGCACGCAGACTACGAATGTAGGAATCTCGCCCACACAGCGAAGGATGGATGGTTTCGTGGAGAGCGCAAAGATCGAACCTCAATCGGTACACGCGAGGACGAGAAAATTGATATGTATCGAAGACTAACGTCGATCCCGTGACCTGAGCTCATCTCGTGCCACGGAGCACGGAGTGGAGCACTAGTGTGTGTGTGTGTGTGCCAGTGCTCGGTACTTTCGCCGGTGAAAGGCGGTACGGCAGCGACTTTCGATTCCACGGTACGACCCATCGCGCTGCTCGAGCTCTATTTGGTTGCTAATGAGATTTTCCGACACTTCATGCATCCCAACGTGTACTGGGCTGCTAGCGAGCATGTAGCCGCTGCTGTTGCCCTGTTCGTTTAGTGGGTAGAGCATACCAAAGTGAGGCAGAAAAAAAACACATCTCCCCAGCATCGCCGGGCACGATAAACGAGCCGGAGTTTTAGAGCTCAGCGTCACCCGGTTCCGTCGCAATCAAATGTAACGGCGGATGCTTAGAAACTCCGCACGGTCGGGTGGGGCCGGACACACTGGACCCTCGCCCCGCCCCCCCTTAATCTTGCGGAACCTGCGGCGGAACGCTATCGAGGCCAATCGGGAATAAATTGTGTATCGCAGCGAAATCGTTCGCCCGAAATTAAGTGGATAGCAAGAAAAATACCTTAATTTATCTGCCGATTCACCCGCCGGGAGCTGGCGAAGGAGTGCGGGCCGCCCGGGCCGCGGGACGGTTTCTTAGCGGAGCGCCATCAATATTCTGCCAATATCTGCCGGAATGGGCAGTTTATGCCGATAGCTGCATTGGCGACTAAACGGCCAAACGGGGACGAATGGCACGAGCTGCGCAGGGCGACCGACAAAATGGGCGTTCACGTATGGTCCGTCGTTATAGCAAAAGTTGTGTTGCGTCATCGTTGCAAAACTGACAACATAAAACACTAATTGACTATTGGGGTAACGATGCCAAAATGTTCAAATGTAAACGAAAAGTCGGAGAATGTTATATCTCCGTACTTATATTTTAATCACTCATCGTATTTTTTTTAAAGACTTAGTCTGAATATTAATAAAAATTTGATACTGACTAGCGAAACAAAGTTTCTTTCAACAAAAGAAAAGATTTTATGAAATACGAGCATGAACAATTGATTTTAGTCAATTAGAAATCAGTCAAAATATCGTCTTAGTCCTGCACATGTCCTGTAATAATATTTTTGCTTTTTTGGGATCATTGATAGGCACGTGAAACATAAGCCATAGCGCTCAGACAATATTGCCAAAAAGCGGTGTTTTGTCATTCGATCCTTTCTGCAGTCCTCAGATATTATTGTTGACAAGATTGTTTTGATTATTGAGCTAATTCTGTTAAATTACGTGGAGTCTTCTCAGATACTCCAATATAATAATTCCCGCATATTTTTAATAGCATTGTGGTGGATAGTCTAAACTCGGAGTGTCCTTATCCACGAAACCACTCAACAATAATGCATGCTTACGTGTGCCTTGTGGATTGGCACATTATTCTGTAGGAGGGTGTTGCAGAGTGAACTTTTGACCAAGAAGACGTTTCTTTCAGGAATGATTTCTTCATGCATTAGGTTATGCTGAACTTTCCAGGGAATGATGCCATTGTAAATTGTTTCCTAATGTTGATTTAGACCCCATACAGGTTAACTACTCATAACATACCAATGAAATTCGTCAGTTGGAGGCATCTTTTCTCAGAATAAGGTAGACAGTATGTCGATGGTAATGTGCCATTGTTTTTCTCAAATTGGTTTATTTAGGCTCGTAAACTTTTTCAAAATAAGCCCAGATTTGGCAGCCTCATATAAACTACGTCGCAAGACAGGCACAGAAGAGATTTCTTTTTTTTTAAGTTTTTTGTGAATATGTTTGGTGGATAGAAGAGGATTTGAAGTCGATGTTGAAGATGATGCTAACGGTACGTTTATCATTTCGTTTTGATTTCGATTTCTTATACCCAAGAGCTTCAATACGATAAAAGCGACCTTTATTTTCATAACCCTTGATTATTAAGCCGATTGTTGCTTCATTTTTTTGAATATTTGTGCAATATTATTGGGGTTTTCATCATTAAAACTCATATCTCTGACCATTTAAGCTCTTTTCATGTGTTTACAATATTTTACGGGTTTTGCCATCATCCTTACTCATCAAAATCATTAAAGAGGGATTCAAAAAGAAAATATACACATATTTTCACAGTAATGCTTTTGTTAAGATGATTAACTTTGTTTCGCTAGCCACTGTATTTTCGCAAAGGAAATATAAGAAAAAGGTTCTTTTTCGTACTTATTTCAGTTCTTCACACAAAGAAAACGATTGAACGAGTGCCGATTTCATAAATTGTGAATTGAAATGAAGAGTGAATTGTGAATGAAATTCAATGCAAAATGTTCGCGTCTTTTTTTACAAGATACGTACCATATATCATTTGATTAGGTTCTTTTGAACAAATCACAGCTATTGTTGTTAACCGAATGTGACTACTTTCAGCTCACGAGTTTCGGCATATTTTCATGAACTGCAATCTAGTTAAAGCAACCTTTTGTGAACGCGTAAGCATCCATTCGCTTCAGCCCAACCGCCCTGTTCTTCTCCTCTCTTGGAATCGGAATTCCTCCCCAAACTCAATGTTCTATTAACAGTTGATGAACACCGGGATTCTGGCAGGTCTAGCGGAAAATGCCTATTTCGTGCCGGTGCTCCGTAGCGGCAAGAAAGCTGCCGCCAGCAGCGCGACAACGGCTCGAGCGGGAGCAGCGCGATTCCCAAGAAAAACAGAGTCAATAGAGCCAAATAACAGAAATTTAAAAATCGGATACGGATCCCCGGCGACACCGGAAGGCGACCGAATAAAGCCATCGTACCGGGGCGGCGGCAGAAGCGATGCCAGCCTCGGGGCAATTCTCATCATTTACCGTCGCGGGCCTCCAAGGCTCTGCTCCCGCGTCTGGATCAGACACGGTGGCTTAGCTCGGCGAAACTACCACCGTGACAAGTGGCGTCGGCCGACGCACTCGAGCCAAGCGCCCGGTGCCTATGTCCACCCTCCGCTCTCCTACCCCTCCCGTGCCACCCACACCTAGGGCCACATTCAATATTCACTAATCCACCCGCACCCAGTGTGAAGATTATCGGATTACGAATTATGCTCTTTCATATTCGCCCTGTCCCGGCCTGTCTTCGCAAGTCGCCGGCCAGCCTTTAGGGCGACGATTGTCCCCGGACTTGGTCCTTCTCCCTCTCACTCGGGGCCGCTTCTAAGCCCGCTTGAAAACGCAAATCATACGCGCCACGAACCACCGGCGGTCGCCGGAAATCGGAGCGCTCCGTGCGAGCTAAGAAGATTTCAATGAAATATTTATCCTTCTCCGGAGCGTGGCGCGTCCTTATCGTGGCAGCAGTCCCACAGCCACACCAAAATCCACCCTGCTGCCCCCCCTCCCCCCAAACCTGCGCACCACCGAATTAGAAGACGCCATTCCGCGGGCGGATTCCGCTCGGCGTCCTTGACGTTTTTCTTTCACGTTCCGCCGGGTTTTTCTATGCTTTCCGGAGCAGAAAGAGAAAAAAGATTAATGCCAAAGACACAGTGGGGTATTTCCGTTCCGTGCCGTGGGGACGGAAAGCAACAGCTCGCAATGGAAGGGAGGGCGGGTGCGCGTCCGGTTCGTGTCACGGATGAGCGTGTAGAAAAATGATGGCAAACGAAAACGGAATTCCGCGCCCGGGGAGCCGCAGCCGGCCCGCCCGCTCGCCGCCACCGCAAACTGCGGCCAAACTACGCGCGGAATGGACGCAGGAAACGTGCGACTCGTTGTGTCTTTGCGCGTGGCTTTGGCGGTTCCATCCATTCCATTCGCTTGGGGTCGTCCGCCACCAGCATGGCCTTTTTCGGTTTAAAACGGAGCCCAAAGCGAGGCCCCAGATTAGCCAAGGAAACAAGGAACCAATTCGGGGCACGGAGCACTCCCGACAATCTCGCCTACCGCCCCGGGAGTCCACCGTCCACGGTAGATCTTGCAGTGGGGGGAGCGACAATTCGAACTGGCGAGGCCAGGGCGCTTGAGGCTGACTCATTGTCTAGGGGTTGCGAAAGGAGTCCCGAAAAGGGCGACGTGGGGGGGGGCGAACGGGGGGTGTTTGTCTCTTGTCTTACGTATGCGGGTGAATTTGTTGCTATTGTTCCGGAGGGATTTACACAGGGGATTTCGGACTGCAGAGGATCCGGAAGACGGCGCCATCTAATGCCGGCCGCCGGAAAAACGGTGGTGGTGGTACCGAGTGAAGTGGAGCACTTACTTTTGAATATCTGATTTTTGGACAGCCTCCGGACGTCAGGACGGGAGCTGGGCACACCAGCGACGGGGTGCAGTGCTCCCGTCGCAGGAACTCGTCGGGCTCGTTGGGGTTGGACTGGGCCGGATTTGGATGTTTTGATAAGGGTTACACGTTCCACTCCGGCGCCGGCGCCCGATCGTCCGACGGCTGGCAGAAGCAAAGTCTTTCTTGGAGGTCCGGACATTGGACAGGTACCACGATTCCGAAGCGGCACACTCCGGTGATAAATGACACGGACAGTGTGGATTTTATTTTTGTCTCCCCAGCTATGGTGAGCCTGATCTTACGCCTGGTTTTGGAGGAAATGTCGAACTCGGCCGAGAGGCAGGCACACTTCAGTGAGTAATGATGCCCCGTCACAAAGCGTTTTATTAGCATCGGTCATGGGAGACCTCTGACCCGGGAGTGGTAAGGTTTCCGTAGACGGACCCCAGAAGGTTTGTGTTCCAATTTTACGGTTTCGGTTTTACAAAACAGTAAGCCTAACATTGGCTAAGCATGTGGCGTAGTGGAGCACCATGCTGTTGCCCTGTCAGTTCCAACTTTTTAATATCTGTATCCGGGTGCGTAGCTTCACAAAGATTAGAAGGCTATTACTGAACCATATCAATGCCCTAGACTGATAGGTGCTTTTCAGCACACAGTTATAACACCAACTACGTCAAGCGAAGAACATCCGCCGAAATTTACTTAATCATACACAAAACAAAACATGGCAACTAAAAATGCTCATTAAAAAACGTCTTCTAAAATTATGCTTCGAGCCATTAATGAAACTTCTAATAATCTTTCGCAATTGCTGACACACACAAAATGATAAGGCTATGTTCGAAATGTTCTGTAACGATTCGGTTGTTACCATCAGACTATCGCACATTTGGAACCAACAGGCACATTCTAAAATGCTGGAAACATGAGATTGCGCGACTTTTTGTCCCGAGCTTTTCTCGGGACGGAAAACGTAGTTTACACTTATCGTGGGTTGGCGGTGAAACCAATAGACGCATACGGAGGCAGCTTTTGTCAGAGCGAATGCCCAAGGGAATGAAAAGTTATCCGTAAGCTTGGCAACGGCATACACCAGTGCGCGGCAAAACGAACAACACCAGAAACATGGAAGCACAACATGCTGAATCAGCGGCACACATGGACCACTCTGACATTACTGTTAACAAATATTCCACATCGTCATTGAGCTGCTGGCGACAGTTGGTAACATCCTTCGACCATTTTGGTATTACATCGGTGAGACACAGGTGAGTACCGCGTGAAACGGTTGTAAGGACCGTGCGAGGATTAAATCGGAGCGTAGCGGGAGTGACGCTGTTTTAATCCACCGAACAAAGAGTAGCTTATCTTCGAGCTACGCCACACTAATACAGGTCACCGTTCAAGTTTTACAAGCTAACACAGGAAAGAAATATTCTGTTCGTAACTTTAGCNNTACTGTATTCCCACCAAAGTATCTCGCGTACCTTGAGAATAATTTCTTTTCGGTGATTTAAAGCGAGCTGGGCAGGTTCTGTAGGACTATATGGCCCTCCCCGCTAGGATAATCTCTGTCGCTGGAGGAGCAAATTGAATAAAACCCAACACAAAATCGCCAAAACTGTGCCCAACTGTCAGAAGTTCGACCAGCAACCGTCCGATCAGACATTTATCGAAAAAACGAATGCCGATCGATAACCGGTGCTCGGCGGAAAAACTTCTTCCTCCGCTGGAAATTTGCCGCTTCAGAGCCACTGCACTCGTCGTTTCGAACTCTTTACCCTTGTCGCCAAAAACCGACCGCACCACAGATTATTCCTTCTGGTCACCACCAACGCCCGGTCCGTCGCTGTTCAGTTGGTTGCTGGGGAGCTCTTTTTGTAAACAGTTCGTGGTTGCGATGAAAATTATCCGCTCGGTTCGCCGAAACCCCAGACCCCCGGGAACCAAGCTCCCAGCCAGCCAGCCAGCCAGGCAACCCACATCACCATCTGGTCGATGCTGTTTCAATCTGATAGCACAATGGACTCCACGGCCGCCACGGGTTGATGGAATGGGCGATAAGGAAGGGATGATAGACTCCGAAACGAAACTCGTTTTCCGCCCGAAAACTTAGCGAGCACCGCAAGTACGGAGGTCGTGCCATGTCGGCACTTACGAACAAGGAAGTCCCCAGCTGGTTACCGCTGGTGCGTTTTCTTTCCGGATATTGCACGGAACCACACTCCCGCCCGCGGGCATTAGATGGGCGCGTGTGTGTGTGTGTGTGCCCAAGGTACAGCCAGTTCCACACCGGTCGGTCCCAACAACGCCACTCGTGGTCATCTTGAGAACCACAGCAATCCCTTAAGAAGTATTATCTACTCCTCCGTGGTGGCTCCCTCCGGGCGACCGATGTGGACAATTGTCACAGTGTTGCTTCACGTACGCACGCTCGAGTCAGTGCCACACAAGGACCGTGGTTGCCTATCCGACCGAAAGACCCCCCCCCCGCCCTCCCTTCCGGTGCTTCATCGTCTGGAAGACGTTTCGCTTGCTCGGGACTCTGCCCGAACGGAAAAAAGGCTCTTCCCTCGGGCATCCTTCGGTGATGTGCGGTTGCGAACCAACGGAGGGTTGTGTTTTTGCTACTCCCGTTGTCACACTGCATGTCGGCGGGCGTTTTGTGGCATTCTTTTTCATCCAGCCGAGCGGACCCGGAGCAGTAAGTAGCTTGCATCAACCGACCATCAGCAGCCTTTGTTATTGTTTGATGAGCGAACGGCCCTCGAGGAGCCTACGAGGGTGTGCGGTTAGGAAAGCTTCCTTGACCGTCGAAAGTTTTGACCATGATCTGCCAACGAGCGCGTGCGAAGAAGAAATGCTTGTTGGAGGTTGGCCCTGCACATAAAGTTATGCGCCAACCTAGTTTACTCTGGCCTGGACTTTAACCCGCTTGCGGTTCGGTTGGGAGGCGTACGGTGGATTTTGAAAGTTGCCCGACCCGCTGGAATGTAGTTTACTTTTCTTCAATGCCGCAGAAGTAATTTCAAAGAGGAAGCATGTTTAGTTTAGGGTGTGTTGAGGTATCCTTAAATAACTGAATGAATAGTTGTGCCGCTAAAAAAATGCGGCTGCCTCCACGATGGTTAACCGGATCTGGAAACAAAATTTCAATCAACGAAACCTAACCAAACGTGCAAATATTTAAAAACATCGGATCGGCTTTCGCGGATTGTTGCTTGACCGAATGATTGAACTCTGGTTTACATGTGCTTCACGTAGATGCGAATGCCCGCCGCTAGTCCACTCCAACCACGGTCGGCGGACCAGGGGCCAGTCATTGCCTCGCACAAAATTGTACGTCGGGTGGAAAATTACACGCGTGACCTATTTCAACAGTGGTTAGCAAGCATAATACAACAAACCACACATCAATACTGGCCAACCATGGCCACCGCCGCAGCACCAACACGCTAACAAACCGACGCCATCCAGCCCGGATTTGGGACTGGCAACGCCTGTTGGCTGTTGTAGAACTGGGTCTCCAAACAAAAAAGCAGTTGGTTTTTCATGAAAAATGGGATATAAACTGCTATCGGCCATTTGAACAGCGCGTTGAAGCGTGACACTGAAATATGCAGCAGTGACAGAAAATGTCAATACGGCCGCGATGCTGATCGAAGCAAATCGCGGAAAGAGAGAGACACACACGAAGGATTAAGAGCAGAATACATTATTTCGTACAACTATAGCTATGATTTCACATAACTAAAACGTATGGGATAGGGATAGAATACAAAATAACACGTGAAGGCTGTGCTTTATTTTCCTACAATTAGTGGTTGAAATAAAGCTTTAAAATGATTATATTTTGCCAACGAGTTGGACAATGGATGATTTTAATTATTCCGCATCCTTTAGCTGGATTCAGTAAAATGATACTTTCGTAAGGGTGCGTCAAAATTGAAAAAGAAATCAATTGAATCAAGAGAAAATTCTGTTGATTTGGCTGCTTGCCGTACTAGGTTGGAGGTTTCGATGACTGCAATATTGAATTACATTGTCTGTGCATACAAAATAAAAAAATATTCTATGAATTTTATGCCATCAGTTCAATCGAAAAATATACTCATGGACCACACATCGTGTGGCTACCAATCATTTATGCGGTGCACACATTATTTATTTATGCGCCACTAGGCGCCTCCATCGGCACTCAGACACCGGGTGGCAAATGGTGGACTTTAGTACACGAACACAGTCTCCTGTTTCTATTACGAATTAAATATTGAATAACTGCCAATTTCCTTTTCATAACAAACTGGATTTTTTTCTTGCTACAAATATTTATTTTATTTAAAGACAAAAAATGGTTCAATTGCTTTAGCAAATACAACAACATCACTAGCTTCCGTACATCCGAGATATGCTCTGCTAACCTTTCTTTTACGCTTAACTCTTCATCGAAAAGCTTTTATGAAAAGCGACCAGCATTACGGCTGAATGATGATCTCAAGATGGTAGACATCAAAACCAGACAAAGACGAACTTCGCCATCAGCTTCGGGATGATAATGTGCCATAAATTGGCACACTGTCCAAGGGGGAAAGCCCGAGAAAGCAGGGAAAAAACTGCCCCAGCACCACCCGATGAGGGCTGAGCACGTTTATGCAAAATCCGTTATTGGTGTGGTTTGTAGAATGCAGCAATAAACAGCCATCAACAGCCACCGGGCCACCGTCAACCTCAATAAAATCCGGCCGCCCGTTGCCGGGGTGGCAACTTGTGCGCTTCTCCCTTTGGTAGCGCCACCGCCGGGAAACCAAAACCCGGCCCAGCCCAGCCCATATTTTGACATCTATTTCGCCCACACCCAGGGCGCTCCGTGACGGCTGAACCGGGTGGTGGCTGAGGAAGGCAAATTGGTGTGAATTTGGCACAGAAACACAAGACGACCTCCTCGACCTCGGCGGGTGGCGCTGGCGGTGGCAGTGGGGCGAAGGCTCAATCACGTACAGTTTATTATCGCTATTAACACGAAGTGTTGCCATATTTATGGAGCAAACCCGGTGTTGTAGAGGCTCGGCCATGGTTCGGGCTCAATCTTGGGGTAATTCCGTGAGCCAAGCCGAGCGCACCGCGACGCTGTGGGTATTATGTTTCGTTCCTTAATGCTGATCCGGCTGCATGCGAAAAAATGTGCACTTTGTCGAGCCTAATTGACCCGAGAGGACCAGCACTCGGTGCAGCTCTCAGCTTGCGCCCGGTCACCTTCGGTTGCTGAACAGGAATTAATTGTGCTTTAAGAGTGTGCGCCAGCCTTTCGGAAAGCTGTCCGAACTAAATGTCCGGAAAACTTATCTCCACTGGCGACCACGTGCCCCGGGGGTGGTGCTAATAAATATTCAACAGCTTTGAAAGACAGCCGTCCCCTCCACGGGGGTCGGGAGGACCATGAGAGTGTCCCGTGTGGTTATCGCGGTTTGCAGCGGCGGCGCGGTGTGCAGTGTGTTTGCGCTGGCAATTTTATGAATAAAAATTGGTTCCCGCATGCGATCACGCACGGCGTGCAATTCCGCGCAGCTGCAGCGGATTTCTATTAGCCACCGCGTGTTATCGCCCTTGTAGGCTCCTTCCACTAACGGGTGACCCCAAGTCGTTCGGGCAAAAACTAACCAGTTAATCCTTTTCCACGCCGGAAAGCTTGCCGGTTCCCGGGCTCCCGGTCAATGTTCCATTCGACAGGTCCCCGGGCTCCCGCTGGGCGGGGCTGGACACCACGGGCCACTTTATCTCCCGGTGGCGGCGTATAGCGATTGCGCTGTCCGCCCGGTTGCAGGCGTTATAAATTTTGTTTTACCGAATTTATTTCGGAAAACGGAAGCAACAGAAAAAAAAGTCACAATCGCGATGCAGCAGCAATGGAGTCGATGGTTGGATTATATGGTTCGGAACAAAATCAAACCAATCATCATTGGCGCAGTTACTTTATGCTCCGTTTTTTTTCTGCCTGCGGTAACGGGTAATTGGCGGCATCGTCGCGGACCATTCGGGAAGTTCGTGATCAAATTATTTCGTGGAATTGCTACGAATTTTTTGTTTCTTTAATAAAGCATTTATCGTCGCTAACGGCGCTATAGTAGAGGGCTGGAAATCTTTTTAGGTAGTCAGCATCAACCAAAGCCTTTATTGACCAGCCATCCGACAACCGGAAATGGACCAGCATAGGAATCTGAACTTATCCAGACGGATAAAAAAAAATGAGGTGCCCAATGTCCGATCGCCAAAATATGCATCCTAGTTAAAAGCCCACCCAAATGGCGGAAATGTGGACTTAAATCGTTCGATCCTAAGAAAGCTTTCATAGGAAGACTGGAAACCACGCAAACAAAACGAGTTACCAGCAAACAATTGCGTTACTTACTGCGGTGCACCTCAAAACGGAGAACCTTTCCAATTCCTGCAAAGGTTCCCTGAGAGATGCTACAGCTGAATTGGAATTATTTTGTTTGGGCAACCCGCCGAATCGATCGAGCATAACAAATCTTAAGACTGATTGAAAAAAGTAGAGGGCTTTTAATACGATGTTCCGAAGACCATCTGGAACTACATTACTTACTACCGAAAGGCTCTCTGACATTTACATTTAAATTAAAATGTCGTTTTGACCTAGAACTCGCCAAGCCAAACTCATTCATAAGACTGCTTAAAGGCTTTTGCGCAATGTTGGATTCTAAAAGAAGCTCGATGCTGGGATACACCTTAAAACATCGAATGGATCAAATTTCCAGCTGCGAAGCCTTGGCCAAAGGGAATGAAATCGATCGATTTCTTAAACGATGGCTCACTTACGACAATATTGTGCGAAAAAGATTGTGGTCAAAGCGTGGCGAAGCATCTCAAGCGTTGGCGAAATCAGGACTAACGGCCAGGAGGAAGGTTCCACATTGTGTTTGGTGGGACTTGAAAGGATTCATCCATTATGAGTTACTTCCGCGTGGCCATGCATAAGCGTTGAAAGCAGCAGATATCACCAAACCGAAAACCAATTTGGATTAAAAAAGGCCAAACAATTATTTACATGACGAAGATTCGCCAAATGGTTATCATGATCACAGAGTCCTTTTACCGTCCAGGCTCCGCAAAAGTTCAAAACGGGTCAAGATTCCGAAAAACTCAAACAAAATAAACTACCAATTGCCAGCAAATCCCACGTCAAGGGACATTTGGGACAGAGCAGTCTGTTACGCCCCAGGGACATTAACTTAGTTCCCGCATTTTTCCTCCGAAGGCGTTCGAAACGAAAACTTGGCCCGAATTGGATTGTTGAGTATTTGACAGTGAATTAAACTTTACAAAGGACCCCTTCCCGATGCGCGCCAAAAAGGACGGCAGCGTCATGTTTTGACATAGTTACCGAAGTTTGCACACGTCGCCCCCGCCGGACCTACAACCGGACGGGCGGCCGCTGCGTTCCTCATTACCACGCAATCAAAGTTGGGCCGGAATTCACCAAAGTGTCCGCCAAATCCAAACAAACCTGTCACCCCGCTGCTGCTGCTGCTCCTGGTTCTTGCTGTCAGCTCCCGTGATGGACCATTCCTCCAGCGAGCCACGGCGGCGGGTGCGACACATCCATTTATGATTCCGGAGGGAATATTTTCCCCACAAAATTACCACCTTACTCCGGGATTTTCTTCAGCCACCCGAAGGAGCGATTCGGAACGTGATCAAGGGGCGGCCCCCCGGGGTGGGCGCGGGTGAAACAAATGCCCAAGATTTCGGGCCCGTCACTCAATTTATTTCCCCCGATGGCTCGGCTGGCTCGGCGGAGGACGACCCAGTTCGGGAAATGACATTTCGTACGAAATAAAACTTTCGCTCCCATCTCCGGGGAAACCCACACACACGCCGACCGGGGACGAGACCGAGGACGACACGTTGTTTACGTTCCTGCCGCGGCCGCGCGATTCCCAGTAATCTAATCACAGTCAGAACCGCCCAAATTCGGATAATACAGTTGCGCACGTTCCGCTGGGGATATGAATTGTGAGCAAAGCCGCGAAAACATGGCTTGACCGGAGGGCAGTGCTTCGAACTGAAATAAACATGAGTTTGCCGGCGCCGAATCTGCTTATGCTGAGTTACACCCATCACCAACCAGATCTTATCGCTCTTTATCGCGGCCTCGATCGTGAAAACCGGACGGGACGGAACCGGAGCGGACCTTCGAATGTCAGAAGTGATAAGGCACAGGACCGGAATCAAACCGAAACGAAATAAGGCGGAAGGCGTGACGAGGACCTCCGATCGGGGGCCCGGAGCTGGGCCAAAATGATTATCCACCAGCGGCCGGGCAAAAGTCGCCAACGGAACGGAAGAAAACCCTGCACCGTTTCGGACGCCGACCACACAACACGCCCGCCGCCCTGCGCCTTATGACGCGCCACGGCCAATGAAGTGGCAAGGACGATGATAAATCATGGCAAATATTTCATTAGAAAACGGACAACTTCTTGCCCCGTGATCGTGGCGATACCAAGACCCGGACCGAAGCGAGTGCGAAGAAAACTTTTGCCGATTGCCCTTCGAAGGTTTCCACGGGGTCGTTCGAAATATGAGGCAACGTGAGAAGGAGCGGGTGGGTGGAGGAGAGGAAAAAAAAATCATCTTCCCCTTCTTCATTTCCGGTGGTCCGAAGCCCGGCGAGGCTTCGTGTCAGCTTGACGACAATCGTGCACAGCCGAGCGTGTCAATGAGTCGTGGGCGCCGCCAGTGGATAGAGAGAGGGTCGGGTGTGCGGGTGAGCTGTGGCAACCCGGTACTTCCGCCCGTGGTGGTGGTCCTTTGTTTTTCCCGGTGTCGCACACACCGGAGTTTTTCCGTTTGATTGACCGTCCCCGTCCATGTTGCAACCCCCGGGAAGGAGGAAGGTTGTAGTGGACGCTCGGGGGAACGCCAGCCCTCCCTTCCCATTTCGAGCTTTGTGTTTTAATTCCGGTGCAATAAATATCGTCCCCGTTTCTGGGGAGGCCAACCCCGTCTAATCGGGGGTGGCGTAAACGTGAGCAACGCGGGTTGACAATAGAACCGTGCTCCAGCTGTAGCACAGGGCCGGCAGGGAAGCAGGAACGCCGGGTCACCGCACCACCGCAATGGCAGAGACGTATAAAGGGGACGAATTAAGGAATTGGCCGGCAAAGCGACGGGCGCCTAATTGGATCGATTTAAGATAAATTTCAAACGAAAACAATGGCTCCAAATAAATTATTTCTCCATGATAAACGATCAACCGGTCGGCCGGCGCTTCAAAGGGATGCGTTCTAGTGAATTAGGTCGTTACGTTGTCGTTAAATTAGGCTCTCGAGTGGTGTGTGTGTGTGCCAGCTGACGCAGACCGGGCAGAAACATGGGACGCTATTCGGGAAATTTATCATAGTTTTTCATGTTATAGACACAGCTACAGTACAACAAAGCCGGTCAATGACTATCGGTCTGAGCTGGGGCAGCGTTCTCAACTCGACAACTATCATCGTACTACTGTGGCCAAATAGTACCGGGAATTCGCTCACATACGTTGTAATACGTTCTAAGAACGGGAACGCTAATAAACGTTCTAAACGAAGTTATAAACTCGAATTGTTTAAACATTTATTTTAAAGGTAGATCATTAAATTTATATGCGAAAAACAATTTCAATCAAATGTCCACCACGACTGGCTTCGCAGTAGCCCATTCGATCGGCCCAATTTTTGAGCTCTTTTTCGACTGTCCGTGGTCCTTTCTCGGCAATAAAGCTCCAAAATTTGCACCAACCAATCACTAGTTTTGGATGCATTGGCTTCTCTTGCACGACGTGTGGGTTTTCCGAACCCCGAAAATGACAATTATGCTTATTAACATAGCTACAGAGGTTGAAAAAAGGGTAAATTAAAGTTCTAAGTGCTTTTCAAATATCGTACCGTTTGAGTTGAGGACCTACCAGTTTGGAAAAGAGTTTTCCATACTTCCCAGCTTTCTTCAAGCGTATAGCGACCCATTTTGTAAATTTCTAAGCGTTTACTAAATGTCT
This sequence comes from Anopheles cruzii, assembly GCF_943734635.1. Classification (NCBI taxonomy): domain Eukaryota; kingdom Metazoa; phylum Arthropoda; class Insecta; order Diptera; family Culicidae; genus Anopheles; species Anopheles cruzii. Next base: position 46,917 of record NW_026453862.1, read on the forward strand.
GCAATTTTCAGAATCAAATTAGACGTTTCAGACGCCAAATAATGGGTAGTTCAAAAAGAGAAGGCTTTTTTGACCACCCTGTATATTCTTCTCAATCTGTTTCGTAATCTTTAACAAAAAATATACCAGCTATTTCAAAATAGCTAAATACTCCTTATCGTGTCCACTAATCGGTTTCTCGAGTTTATCTAATGACAAGAAGTCACATGGAGAAAAGTCAATCGAACACGCTAGTTGCGAAACGATACGGGTCGAGTTTGTGGCGAGTAACGGGATTATGTAAGGATAAACTAACGACCCACAACAGTCGAGTAGTATTCTTTGTAGACAGTTTGGCCTGCTGGAACGAATTCCATAATTTAAACTATTTAAAATAACAGGAAAACACGAAGGCCGAATAAAGTCAGCCATACTTAGAGTCATACGCGATGTGACCAACAGAACCAATGTCAGTCTACCAATGACAACCCAAAAAGCACAACCTCACCAGGAGGGCGATCGACCTAACGACCGATAGCGACAGATGCCGCAGTCAACTGAATCCAGAATTAAAGATTTATAACCACATGCAGTGCCAACAAATCCAAATAAACCGCCACGTCACTCGCATCTTGCCAGCAATTATCAACAAACGTCAGCCTGAGCCTGGAACATGATTAATGATTCGGCAGCGCTGTTTTTAGAGACACACAACTCAAAACGGGAAGAAATTGAACAAACTTCAATTAAATTTATGAGCTTCTCTGGAACACGGAACTGAAATCCTCGCCCTTTGCTCGGACCTGTACCATCCCCGGCAGCTTCAAACCCTCTTCGACCGTGTTCCAGAACGTCGAAGATGTGGCCGGTGCGTTTCGGGCTGCATATGCCCGTCGGAGTCGCCGGGATAAAATAATTCCATTACCCCTCGGCCACCTGGTACCCCGCCGTGACCACCCGTGCGTGTGTGTGGAACAGGTGATGTTTTTATCTGTTTCAAAACACAAAATATTACGAAATAATGTACGGGAAATACCCCGGGCCCGGAAATCCGGGGGGGTGCGCGCTCATTGTTTACAATTAATTAGCTGCCGTGTAGAGGTTCCTTTTTTTTGGCGTTCCCATGTTTATGCGCGAACCGTATCCATGTTCCATGTTTCTGTTTTTTCGAAATGGTTAATCAACCGAAAGCAACACCGAGCAGCTGGACGAAGCAAACGCCGGTGCAATGCTGCGGAAGCCGCCCGGAAGCAGCCGGACATAATTACTTTCGCCGGTCAAAGTCTAATTAAGGTTGGGATTATAAATTTTGCGCTCACCCCGCCAAGCTATCGACAGTCCCGGGTATCAGCTTCCAGCGACTGCGCGGAAGACGAACAAGAAGAAATGGAGCCGAGGAGTCTCTCCTCACAAGTAGGGCGAAAGGCACGGATGCGCCAATCGACCTACGGTCAAATGCACGGAACCCGCGCACCCGAACCCCACCGAGTGCTTCGCTCCGCCGCGAGTCGTAATCATCGAAATAATTAATTATGAACAGTAAAAATTTAATAATGAGTTCTTGTTTACTTCCCGTCCATTCATTAGTGCACGGTTCCGAAGGCCAGCGGGCCACTGTTTTTGTCGCACCCACCGAGCCGGAAACCCGGACCGATTGGGAAAACTTTCCCCTTACCGGAGGGGGGGGGTTTAAAAGTACGGGTGGTTGGGAGCGGGTGCTATCGGGTGGCAAAATAGTTGGTCGAAAGTCTGGCTTTTCCCGGCGAATTTCCCGGCGCTTACCTCGCGCTTTGGGTCGGAGCCCAAAGTTGCGGCCAATTATGGGCTCTCCACACAATTCTGACCCGCGGCGGGGCAAGCTTTCACTACTTGTTGGGTTACCGCAGATCACGGGGACGTTCGAAGCGTTGTGATACCATTGATTGGCAACGCCTTGGCAGAGCACCGCATGTGGTGCCGAACGATTGCGCCCACGGTCAGCGCACTCGGCCCGTAATCCTTGCCCAACCTTGTTGTTGTTGGCTTCCCTAGCTGCTGGGCTGCGGACTGCGCAAGGAACAATCAATTTACCAATCCACAAACACAAACACGGAGGTACCAGCACACTTGCAACTGGGTTTGCAGATTGACACACCGCCTCGCTTGAATGATTGAGGCTCTGAGGCGAAAGCTTTTGTTGCCGGCATTCGCGCGTATCTTCCCCGTCAACGGCAGCGGCCTAGGACTGTGGAGTGCCAGGCGCCTCCATCGGCTCTATCGGCCACGTGAAGCTGGTAAGCGGTCGCGCCACACGCCACACTAATGGAACCGGCGTTTGTTCGGCCCACAGCCGAGCCGACAATCAGACACTGCGCGCTCGTGACACTAATCACTGGCCAAAAGCCGAACTCCAGCAACAAGCTCACAGCAGGAGCTGTGAGGACACTCACTCGCGGAATCAGGAATATGCTATGCTCACACACGCACACACGCACACATGTAGCACTAAGGTACGATGATCAAAGAACAAAACTTTATCCACATGGATTGCCTGGGTTTTCAAACCCGCTAGACTTGCAGTGGCCGGATCTATGCCACTAAACTAGGAGTAGTGTCCTGCACACGGTGGATTCCCGCAGGGAAGGAGCATTACTTTCGCACAACACAACACACCCATCGGCACACGTCGTCGCCCGCTCGTTTGTCTTGGCGGCGGCACCGGATATCGTCAGCGGCCGGCAGCGATAACGACGGAATGAACTGACCCGTCACTCAGATAAACAGACAGACGGATCCAGCTTTCGAGCTTACCGGCAGCGGGCAGCCTTAGGTGCCTAAGAAGAAACCTTCCCGCCGCTACCCGGTGGAACTGAGCGAGAGAGAGTCGTGCCCGACCGCCAGGAATGGCCGACGAGCTGCTGAAAGCGATGCCCGATTCGTTCAAAGTCACGACGTAAACTAACAACAGCCAGTTCATGCGCCGAGTCCCGAGCCGAGCTCGGGGGGCGGCCAACACCACTCGTGCCTGATGATGATACAAACGATGGTTCCGTCGCATATCCTCGCAAAGGTGTCACGGTGACGCGCGTTGGCGCATGCGTCCGCAAGGCACCACATCCAGCCTTCGAACGGGGAACGGTTTGTTTACAAAATTGTACCGACTGGAAGCGGGCAAGACACCGGAGCCCGGTAGCTGGCCGCCGGGCGGCGTGATTGCCTCACGGCGGCTGAACGGGCAAGCGGTTCCGTTCATTCCGTTCATTCCGCCAGAAGGAAACCGATGCCTGGGCGGCTGAAAACACCACGTTGGGCGCTCTGAGGGCGCGGAATTCTCGATTAAATTATTAGCATTCCCTCTATTTCTGCATGAAAATATTCGTCGCTTCAAAGGCAGAAGGCGGCTCGTTCCGGAACATAAATCCGGCAAGCGGCCGTTTGTGCAAAATGTTAAATCTGGTCAGGTGGACACCATCAAGAAGATTGATTAATCAAATCTATAGAACTGCGCGGAGCCAGGCCGGGCAGCAGCTGGCTCCAATCGGAGGATGCCGCCGCCGTGACCAGGCCAGCGGTTCCGTTCCGTAGCCGAGAACTCAATCAACTGTGATGAGCAGGTAATTAGCCGAGCCGGCCTTTTTCCGGCCAGCCCCGGCCCGGCCCGGCCCAGGGGAATCCATTCGGCACATCGATAATTAATATAAACCGTTTTAGGCCGTCGGCTAAACATCGGAAACGTGTTGGCCAGCGGTGGATGGATGGGCATTGAAATAAATGTGAAAACATTAGAAACATACCCCGGGGAAGTGGCTTCCGCTTCCTTTGCGTATCTCGAGCCCATTCGAAAGGTGCGCGCCATTTGCGTCCCAGGTTCTACAGAATTCAACCATTTTTTCTGTGCAAATATAACGCAACTGATACGGTTTAAATTAAGCAAACAAACTAAATTCCCCGTATTTAATTTGTGCCGTTCTATGTCACACACACACACACACACGCACGGCGTGGCCACCATTTCTTAAATTTAAATTTTGTTTGTCATCACACGAACCACTCGCATTCGACCGCAGCTTCGCTCGAGTTCCGCGTGCCGAAGCCGGATTATCGTTCCATCCTGGCCCTCCTGTGCGGTGTTCGCGAATGGATGTGGGTGTGTGTTTGTGTGTGTATGTGGCCGGCCAACATACGCGAATTCGTTATAACGAGCAAACACGCGCGCGTCAGGTGAGAAAAGAGTGTCACAGCCGCGAACGGTTTCCGGTCGGGCGCCCCCCCCCCCACAAACACACACACACGCGGCGCGTGGTCGTACTTTACATTCGGTGTCCTTTTTTTTTCATTCACCCCACCCGGCTGTTAATAATTGTGTTGATGATGTTTAATCTATTTATGCGCGGGAATTCGCGGAACTGCGCCAACGACACCAACGGGTTGGCAGGCAGGACGAAAGGCTATTCCAGCCCGAACGGTACGGTACGGAACGTGTCACCTTCACCGCGTTAGAAGGGAATCCGAGGGTAATGAATCGTTGCCACGGGCCATCTTCATTGAAAATGATCGTTTCGCATCGTTTCACGAGCGACACTTTAAGTTTTGGGCATCCCTCTCGCTTCGAGAGGGCACACGAGCATATTTAAGCGTGTAATCTTGCAGGACTCGCGAGGGCCCGCGTCATCCCCGGACCACCGAGCATCGTGGGCACAAAAAAAGCGCGCGCACGGGTAAAAGTACATGGACTCAAATCCGAAAAACACTCTCCGAAAGTGGTGAAGCACGGTACACATCCGCTGAAGGGTTTCCACGGTTGGCTGGGAACGCCGTGCTGTACGTGTGTGTGTTTTTGTTGGGCCCAGGAACGGTGCAGGCGAATGGCCAATTTCCGACGGACCGGGCGGACGGACGCATGTGAAAAGGCCGCAGCAAGAACATTGGAAAATGAATTTTTCCTACAGTTTTTTTTTGTCGGCTCCCAAGTTTCGCGTTTCTGGACGGCGCCCAAGCCAGAGAGAGATTAACATTTTAATAATGTTACCTACATGCTCTCGTGTGCACAATCGCGTACCCGACAGAGAGAGCGAGCGAGCAAGGGGAGGGACAGAAAAAAACGATGCCAATTGAAAATTTACGAAAACTGCTTCCGGTTGGTGCGGAACTCTCCCGTTTTTTTATTGCGGGCTCTGTAGCTCCCACAGGCGCGCGTTAGTTACACGTCTGTCTAGTAGAATTTATCAGTTACTATCATCTCTGGGTCCGCGGCGTTTCGGTTGCAAGCGTACCGGCCTGAGCGGGTACGATTTGCAGCCCGGCTGTGGCAATAATAAAGCGCACTGGGAGCTAAATCATATTATGCAAATCACTCATACGCGTTAGTTACAGAGGCGCACAACAAAAACCTCCCCACGGGGGATCAGAATCTGTGGCCCCGCAGTCGCACATCCACCGCCTGGGACTCTCTGCCGCGCGATTAGGCCGGGCGGCCTTCGCTTTTTTGCTCTTTGCGCCAATTTACGCCAACATAGGCGAGGCACACGGTACGCCCTCCGCGTCCGACAGTAATCTGGCCACCATTCAGAGAGCGAAATTTGCATTGATTGAAGATACAACGCCTAACGGGGGACGGATCCAGTTCAAACGACCATCGCGAAGGGGGTTCAAAAACTGCATTCGCAAACGCGGAGCACAATGGGGAAAAGGTTGTTCTAACATTCGAATCGACATCGACACGTTTGAGGATTTCAGTTACTATATTTGCTTAAAATGCATAAGCTAACAATGAGCAATTCAAATTTTTAGTCTTCAAAAAGAGTGTCAAAAAAATGGTCCTTTATCCAACTTTTATTAACTTCTTCAAAGCGATCGTTTGCATGGTCTTCAAACGATGATGTACCTATATTATACAGGGTGTTCCATTAAGGATGCTTTGGACATTCACTTGTTAGGAAGTCGTCCATTAATAGTCCTTTGTATGTTTAAAATTTTGTTTACAAAAACATAACTATGATTGATATCGGAGCAGATGTCATGCCGATTGCATAACTTAGGGCGTTAAAACACTTAAAAATAACGAAGCATGATTCCGATTCTTCCTAAACCCATTTTTGCCCCCCACTGCTTCATACAAATTCCCCATAGTGCCGTGGTCCTGCCAATACATGGGTCAAAAAATCCAAAAGATCGGACAGAAAACTCCGACCATGAAACGTTTGCAATCACCGTTGATAATTTTGGGCCAACTTTCTCAAGTGCACCGTAAAACCGTAAGCAGTAAAACCGATCGGGTAGCTCAGGCTCTATGAGCCAGCTTTCGCCCTTATTGACGCATGTGGTGGTGTCGTAGATCATCTGGATAATGCAATCACCGGGACACGGGACGCGGACGGCTCTGGGCCGCGCGGCTTGGCGGCAGCAATTTAAAATTGAATTCATCCAAACATGAAACACCACTTCCTGCGGCCGTTAGTTCACCCAGAGACACGGGCACGAAATTAACAATCGCGGAATGCACGCGGCCTCTGTGGCTCCAGCAAATCATCATCGGCAGCGTAAAAGCAAACACTGGACCACATGTAACTGCTTCCAAGTTCCGAGCCTGGGCCGGGCGGGAGACAACACGCCCCACCACCGACCCCGCCGGTCAATATTTATTGTAGCTGCCGGATTATAGGCTTAACGGGTTTAATATTTCAGCGTACCCGGCGGCGGCAGCCCTGGACGTCATTGCCGGCCACGCAGCCAAATACGATGTCCCGGTCCCGATTTCCCGGAACCTGGAACCGAATGAAGTTGTTGTAATGAGTTTTACGATCCCATCCAGCCCGTCCCGAGTCCGATTGATGTTGCAACCCGGGGGCGCCCTCCCACATGGCCTATCACACAGCAATTATAGACGCGGAGATTCGCAACCGGCGATGCAATCGGACCACCGGATCAGTAAACAATCGCACGCGCCGGTTGTGCACCGTGTTTGATGTCGGTAATTGAATGCGGTGATCTTCGGCGGGACCCGCGGGCCCCGCCGACTCGGTCAGTAGTCGCTCGAATCCGGAAACCGGGACAGCATCATCGGCACGTAGTCATCGTACTGGGCGATGAAGAAGTTGCCGGCCACCGGCAGTCCCAGACTGTACCGGCGGGCAAAATCGCGCGTGCTGAACCGTATCCGTGGCGTCCGGTTCCTACGGATAGAGAGACAGAGAGAGAGAGAGAGTCGCCCAGCGCGAGAGCGGGCGTCAGACAACGTGACAACGCGACTGCCTCCGGTTCGCCTTATATACTTATTCGAGGCACGTGGCGCATCGGCGTAATCGTTCCAGCACTGCTGCCGGAAGATAAGAAAGATGTACCGATGGCAGCCGCTGCCGGCCCGCGGCAACACCGGTATGTACTGGAACAGGGTTTCGCCCTGCTCGACGTGCCGTCCCGGGATGTTGCCGACGAGCCAGTGGGCGAACTCGCGGTTGTCCGGCTCCATCCGACTCGGCGAGTCCGGATCCAGCATGACGAGCGCGTAGAGCGCGGTCGGATCGGCGCACCACTCCACCTTCGGCTCCTCGCGCACCTCGACCGGGGTGAGCTCCTTGCCGGCGTCGACCAGCTTCTTGGCGCGGTACACCACCTTCGCGAACACCAGAGGCGCCCGGTCGATCAGCACCGGCACTATGTCGTGCTCGGCAAAGAACTGCCCAATGTTCACCTGCATCCTGTCCGGCCGACGGCTGCCACGCTACTGTCAGCCCCACAAGGCCACCGGCTACCAGGCTCCGAACCGATAATGCTGTCCGAAGGCTTCGCTTGTCAGTGGGTCACTATCACGATTCCCTCGACCGAGATGACCGCCGACCACTATCTCCGCTCCGGATGACACGGTTAACCCTCCGATGGGCAGGACCGGGCATGCTGGGTGCAAAGGGTGAGTCGCTCGCAAGGTGGTTCTTAGCGCACGCTTCACATCCTTGATTGCATCCCGAGAGCGATTTTGTTTTGAAACACCTGAGCCCCGACTAGCGAATCCCGACCACAACAACCGATCCGGATGCACGATGCACCGTGGGGTTGAACGAGCACCGATAACCGCATACGCTGCCCCCGCCGGTCGATGATGCAATTAGAGTGCAGTTGCACAGCGGTTTACTTACCAGACGCTCGGCCGCACACACACAGCAATCGAGGTGCAAGATGCGCTCCTAGGTCGGCCGGCACGAAATCTTATCAGCGGCTCCGATCGGTCGTCGTCGTCGGCTTAACGGCAGCCGAGCAATCGGTGCGGCCGAGACCTTCAACCCGCGAGACGACGCGCGCGGAACACTTGTTGATTGCGATTGCGTTTGGCCACTAAACACTTCCTATACCGCGGGCCACTACACGAATGGACACGAGATTGACGGCACAGAGAGAAACCTGGAAGCAGATAGAGAAAGAAACCAATTTATTCAAGACCGCGGAGGCAATTGAAGACAACGCAAAAGCGTAGAATCCAGAACATAGAGATTGGTCTGCCCAAGATTGAACAACAAATTGAGTTGAAATAGAGATTTACTCACAACGAACGCATTGTGTATGATGTATAAGCACTGGATTGTCATAATGCTAGCTGAGGTTGCTACGTTTTGGGATCGCCGTAGCAACGTAGTCCTAGTTTGATGACGCTACAAGTTGAGCTTGAAGTTATGTTATATGTTACACCTAGAGTTAGTGGTTTTCTCACAAGGAGTATTTTGAATCGTACAATGTTTGCAAGTTTAGATTTCCTTCACCATCAAAACTACGGCATAGCTGTGACTGTCTATATTTTGGTCCCCGTTTTTTCGAGGAAATCGAAAACTTTTTAATAATACAGAGAAAGGACATAAAAAACAGAACAGTTGTACAATAAATCAATGTTGGTGTGAAACCTAAACATGAAAATATTGGACGACTGCAATTACTCTATGAACGAAAATGAAACTAACTCTACTTGTTTTTAGTTCAACGGACTAATGAGAAAAAATCATTGTTGACGGACAGGGACAGGGATTCGAAACGGTCTGAAGTGTTCTTTTTGGACTTGCTTTCAACACATTCTTCGTTTCGGCTCCTATTTCAACTATTGACTATTAAAGGTGTCGTTGGATCGATCACTTGAGTTTACCGAATAGCCAAAAGTCACATGGTGCTAATTCAAGCAAATATGGTGGTTGCGCTGCGATATGTGTCGGGTTTGTGGCGAAATGATGACGAAAATATGGTGCAAACACTTTCTAGAATCTAGCATTCTAGCAAAACAAGAACTGTCCCTCCACAAATCAGGTCTTTTTAAAACGCTCATCACTCTCATTCAACGATTATGCACTGGCACTGACGGCGAACACTGGTTGCTAATCAAATTAAAATAATCAAAGAAAACGGTTTCCCTTTATTTGTTGGCCCCAGTAGTACATCAATTTTGTCCTCCATTTTATGGATGTGTTGAAGGTGAGAATAGAAAAAACGACCACAAAAATTTAGCATCCGCTGACCGATATTTGAGTTTAAGTCTCATCGACTTTTTATGACTTTGACGTCATTCCGGGTGTGAACTCGCAATTATTGAGACAACTTATTGACAGAACCGTTTAGAGAAATTGGAAAGTAAACTGGTAAATTATTTTAAAATTGCTCACCATCCAATTCAAAATGGTGAAGTGCAAGAGCAACTGGTACAATGTTTTGATTGGCATGAAAGAATAATAAGTAAATGATTTCCATACACTCGATACATTTGAACACAGTCGCCATTTTAAAATAAACGAAATGAAAAACGAATATAAGGAAAAAAGAATCAAATGTAGTACCAAAAACCCAGTAATTGTGCCAGTTTCAGTAGAAGTAGCGATTGGTACCAAGAATTGATTGAAAAGAGTTTCTAACCAACAATCAGTAACCTCTATTAAAATCTTCGAGACGTTCGTGGTTGTCACCTTATTTAAACTTTCCTGCGCTCGGCCCTATTTTCCCCCAATGGCCATCGGAAATGATTCGTAATTTTCCTGTCATTCGACCGAAAACTTTCTGTCGAGTTTTCCTTTTTGTTCAACGCTCCCCCCGCACGATGGATGATGGACGGAAAGGACGGTCAACTTTTTGACACATTGTGACAGCTGATCGGTGTACGGTGACGATTAGTAGGCAATGGTTGGAGAATTGTTCCCTGCCGGGTGTCCTTTTTTTTGTCCCTTTAAGTATTTACTTGTTTTGTGTCGTTTGGTGTCCGCTTTTCCTAGGCAGCGTTGCAGCAGCAGCAGCAGCAGCAGGGTTGCCAAATTGTTGCGCACCGCCCTTGCTGGACACACCGCACCGGAGATCGGCCACAAAAACCGAACCGCAAACCGAACGCAAAAAGGGAAACATACCGGGCCCGGGACCGGTGAGTGACTGTCCGGAGACCGGAGGGAAACGAGGTGGGCATGGGGCGCGGGACCGGAAGAAAAATTATAAAAACTCCACCGGAATCGCCGTCCATCGCCGTGCTGGCTGCCGAATTCCTCGACATGTCTGCCTGCGACCGAAAAACGGACACCAACAGGCGCTCGGGAGCAAACCGACGCAACACGGAACCCACATCAAAGCGAACTTTTCGTCCCCACCACCACCATAGCCGACCTCCATGACCACCCTCGGGGTGGTGCATGAGATAAGGACTAACAAACTGCTCACCGCAGGGAGCAGCGTGGCTTCGGAGCGAGTTAAGGGAGCGAAAGAAGCATTTTTGGCACTGGCACACCCGCAGCGGAACTTCATTAGCAGTATCATGCGGATGCAGATGAGCTGGGCTCTCCTGGACCTGGCACGGTCAGCATCTCCACCCGGACTCGGGGTACATTGTGGCCGCCGCCGCCGCCGCCGTTAGCTGGAGCGTATTTACTAGCCAGCCAACCAGCATGGACCCCATTCCCCGGGTTGCAGCAGAAGTTTACCGTCCCTTCTGACGTCGGATTCCTTTCTGCATATTATCACGCTGCAGCGCAAATCATGAGCCACCGCAGCCCGCACTGCTATCGCCACCATAATTATTATGGCCGACATCCGCCCTACTCCGGTGCTGTAGCTTTAAATGTTACTCTCGACTAAATGTGCGTGAAACGACCGTGAAATAACAATTATGGTCCGTCCAGCCGACGGACCGGACCGGCAATGATTTAGTGATTCAAGTTATTTGTTTCTTGTGCCCAAAACTATGGCAAACCCGGGTTACGATTCCACCAGAATTTGGGGTACGGTTCTACTCGGGGACTCGGAATGAAAATGACTGTTATGGACATAATCTACTTTTCCGTTAATGGTAATGTACTCCCAAGCAAATGTTCCGAATGTTGGACATTAGACATGTGGAGCTCCCGATCAGGAAAAAGGCGAATCAATAATTTATTCTACTTCACAGCATCCCGGACAGCATATCATTCACGCGGGAATGCTTGAATGCTAATTGGAACGTATCGGGGCTGCTGGTTGGCATCCGGCAAACTAACTGATTCATCCGTTGATATGATGTTCAGCAAATGAGTAAGCCAAAACATAACCATCAATAACCACGTGGTCGTCTGCGGCGTACGCGCTCGAGCTCCGTCTGTTCCGGTAAGCTCTGACAATCCTTTTCTATGCTCCTGGCGAATCCAGCCGCGGTTCATGGGAGAACTAACACATGAGTCAATAAGCGCACAAGGTGACTCCTAGATGAAGCTATTTTCATTTTATGAGATACGAGGGAGAGAGCTGAAGCTATTTAATCCACATGGAAAGGAGCTTTTGTGTCCGGAGATTCTGGGGCCATTCTTAAACCAGGGAAATCTGCAGCGTCGACGGAAAACTTTGCGTTTACGGAAAACATATTTCTAGCACATAGCTCATTCAGTTGTCTGGACTCATTAGCCCATGCGTTGTGGTGTGCCTCATTAGGATGTCTTATTTGAAGATGGAAGTTTTTTCGCCTAAGTTGCTCCCGGACATGGTGTGTCTTTCTCTACTCTTCGGTTTTTTTTCTTCCTCAAATCTTAGCGGCTGTCTGAACGGCTGTTCGGGCAACGTTTGGTTCGGGAAAACCATATTTCACCACACCGGCGAATATTCTGCCATCGTTGCGTCGTGCACCGTGTGTTCCATGCATATTTATTCATTTGTCTCTACCCGGCCCCAGCCGCCACAAAACATGGCCTGGCTGTGGGGCTGAGGTGGCTTCTCCACTTTTCTTGTCCGACGCATGCAATCCGCGCTCCAGCTCCAGCCCCGACTGCGCCGCCATTCGTTCTCGTCAGTTGAAATGAATTAATTTATTTTATCTATTTCCCTGTCACGACCAGCGGAAGACGGCCCGGGGCCCACGGAGCGACGCAGCCCAGTGTCCTGGTGCAGCCCGCCCGGTGATCCGTGCGGGTGCTCCACATGTGACCGCCGACCGGTCTTTGGCCGCCAGACTCGTCCGAAGCCGGGAGTTGCTTGGAAATTGTATCAAATCATTACGAGAACGTACGCCTTTGCTTTCCCAGCCCGGCCACCGGCTTTTCCCGGCCGCGTGACATGGCTGGTTGTTTGCTTAATATTAGTTTCAGAAAACAAACACACAACCAAGACCACTCTGCACTCGGGCGGTGGGACGGTGGGGACCCCGAACCACACACACACACACACACACCAGTACCGTCAATATGTATCCTGCTCTGCTCGTGTGGGGTGGCCGGTTACGGAACAGTCATCAGTTGTTTGCCTTTCTCACCCATTTATTAGCTCGGGTTCGCTCCGTCGGCAAGCTCTTGTGTGTAATCAAATAGTATTAAAACTATCCAAACGCCACCCAGCCAGCCCCCCCCCCCCCCCCCCCGTCATCTGAAAGGAATTATTTCCAGACAGATGATGATACTTCAATTATGTTGTGAAAACATTTAATTTATGATACACCCGCTCTAATGACCTCACCTTTGTTGACGATGGCGCTACCCGACAACCGGGGGTGGTTGCCGCTTTGGTTAAGGAGTGTTATAAATTAAATTAAGATAGAACAGCACACAGATACACCCACACAGCAGGCTCATCGGAATGACCTTAGGAAGTCAAGATTCTACAAATAAGGCTTCGAAAAGCCAACGGCAACCCGCAAGGAGGTATTTCTTAACAGGCGAAGAATTGAAGTCCACAGCTCTGCAGCTAATCCGACGAGGAACCCCCGCCGAGAAGAAGGATGTCGGTAGCACCGGAAGTAGAACCACTGCTGGGTGGCGTTTGTGGAGTACAAATATTTAAATTTGATCCTAACTGTTGTTTGACCCCCGGTGACTTTTCGGTAGCCCGTCAGACCTGCGTGTGTGTGTGTGTGTGTGTGTCGGAAAATGCACAATGCATTTCCCTGTTTCCCGTTTTTTTTCCTCCTGCGTTCCTCAAGTAACTTTAGCCGAGGGAGTTTGTGTTATGCTTTCGAGGTGAACCGTCACACCTGACGTTTGCCCGATGTGGGAAGAATTCGGCTACCAGGGATCGTGTCCCAGCTGGCAGGAAAATTCCGATTCCTGTTCACTTTTCGAGCCGTCCCGTGGAAGCGTCCAGCTTAGGGAGGGCGGGGGGGGGGTCTTTCGGTCGGATAGGCAACCACGGTCCTTGTGTGGCACTGACTCGAGCGTGCGTACGTGAAGCAACACTGTGACAATTGTCCACATCGGTCGCCCGGAGGGAGCCACCACGGAGGAGTAGATAATACTTCTTAAGGGATTGCTGTGGTTCTCAAGATGACCACGAGTGGCGTTGTTGGGACCGACCGGTGTGGAACTGGCTGTACCTTGGGCACACACACACACACACGCGCCCATCTAATGCCCGCGGGCGGGAGTGTGGTTCCGTGCAATATCCGGAAAGAAAACGCACCAGCGGTAACCAGCTGGGGACTTCCTTGTTCGTAAGTGCCGACATGGCACGACCTCCGTACTTGCGGTGCTCGCTAAGTTTTCGGGCGGAAAACGAGTTTCGTTTCGGAGTCTATCATCCCTTCCTTATCGCCCATTCCATCAACCCGTGGCGGCCGTGGAGTCCATTGTGCTATCAGATTGAAACAGCATCGACCAGATGGTGATGTGGGTTGCCTGGCTGGCTGGCTGGCTGGCTGGGAGCTTGGTTCCCGGGGGTCTGGGGTTTCGGCGAACCGAGCGGATAATTTTCATCGCAACCACGAACTGTTTACAAAAAGAGCTCCCCAGCAACCAACTGAACAGCGATGGACCGGGCGTTGGTGGTGACCAGAAGGTATAATCTGTGGTGCGGTCGGTTTTTGGCGACAAGGGTAAAGAGTTCGAGCGAGCGCAGAGGCTCTGAAGCGGCAAATTTCCAACGGAGGAAGAAGTTTTTCCGCCCAGCACCGGTTATCGATCGGCATTCGTTTTTTCGATAAATGTCTGATCGGACGGTTGCTGGTCGAACTTCTGGGTCGACAGTTGGGCACAGTTTTGGCGATTTTGTGTTGGGTTTTATTCAATTTGCTCCTCCAGCGACAGAGATTATCCTAGCGGGGAGGGCCATATAGTCCTACAGAACCTGCCCAGCTCGCTTTAGAATCACCGAAAAGAAATTATTCTCAAGGTACGCGAGATACTTTGGTGGGAATACAGTCAAATGGAGCACCGTTTTCCACAATCTCTCAACTAGTCTTGAGCCCCGGGGAAGGGCCATGCAAAGTTCCTGTCTTCTCACGCCCTTCACCGGCAGATCATTTCTTACGCCGGTGGGCTAAGTATGATCCGTGCAGTTCATGCATTATTTATCTTAACCGTTGCCGTGGCTTAGAGTGGTGCAGGCGTAAACTTTTCTCGTACCCGTACGTACCTGAGAGCAGCTTTGGTTACCGAACCGAATGCGCTCGAGTTGCTGCGGGGTTTCAGAACTCGACGGAAGAATTATTATCGCTGCTCAAGCTCACGCCATCAGCCGACTGTCGATCAACTTCGTCGCGCTGAAAACGCTAATTATGTTGTAGTAAAGTGCTGCTCGGAAAACTGAGCGTTGAGCGTTCAATGATACGTTTGTTACCACGAACCTGTTCGACGAACTCGAGAGCAGCGCAGTGCTTGTTGCCCGATGAAGCGTGACTTTTCTAAATTAAAGAGAAGCTAACAATATCAAGAGATGTGGCTAAAGTTTTGTATTAGGTTGGGGAAGAAGAACCTAATCCGAATCCTTTACTTCTGCGTTAAATTCAAAACTTTATGAAGGATCTGATGTCGGTTAAATATGCATCGCTTTGTTGTATAATTTGTTGCCATTTTAAAGGTAGGTTCTGTAGACCTCCTTGTAGCGCAGCCTAAAGTCAAAGTGTGTACGCAGCCTAAGGTTGTCTAACATGACGTCTGTCAAACGAACGAAACGGAACGGAATAAAACGCACTTCATCGCCGGAAGTCGACCGAACCAGAAGTCTTGTGTCCCTTTTTTCTTCTTATGTCCACGTGCTTAAGTCTTGCGTTTTCTGTCCCGCTGTCCTTTTCGTTCAAGTGTTCGAATAATTGAGATTCAACGGAATTTCACGTGTTTTACGCCATCTTTTACAGTTCATAATTCCTCTCTCATGGAAGTTTTGGTTCTTACTCGCGGAAAACGTTGGTAATCGATTTTCACAATCTTCTGTAGATCCCAATTTTTCATCACTTAGGGTGTTTTGCAATGCAAGAAAAAGGTGGTCAATCGCATGGTGGCAGTTCTGGACTTTATGGCGCATTAAATCTTCCCAACTAAGCTCCTGGAGTTTCTGGCGCAACACCTCTTCTGTTGGCCGTTTTTGATCAATCGCTAGCCTCAAACGGTCCAGTTGTTGGCAGTAGCGATCCAAGTTCAGTATTTGGCCATACGGAAGCAACTCATAATAAATGATTCCTTTCAAGTCCCACCAAATTATCGCCTTTTTCAAAGAAAAACTATAAAATGTACCGAATTTTCTCTTTGCTGACTTCCATTGAGCAAACAAATGACCGTGAAATAATTGTTTTTATTGTGTAATATCAATTAATGGACACTTCAGGTGGATTCTGTAGACTTCTTTCTCACGCGCCACCTGGTGGCCAAACCGTCGTGTCCATTTAGGTCCAAATGAATGCAATTATGTGCGAATTTCTGCCACTCGATTGCGCAGCAACCGGGAAAACACCTTCCAGGGTGTCACTTGCCTTGACTTTTGCCTTCTCCACGCACTCCTCAAATTGTCACACGGAACATACAGTTCGGCAGAACACTCGAAGACTTTCCCAGTAACGGTTAATGAAATGAAACGCTTGCTAAGGCCGCCTGCCTGTCCTGGTTTGCGCTTTCCGATCACGTACGAGTACGAGTCACCGGTACCGTTTAATCAGGGTAATAAATTTTCTCTCGCTTCTCCAAAACGGTTTCGGTTCAGGATCTCCACCACCACCCCCCGGCCGTCGGTTCGCGGTTGTTTCACGATTCATGAACCACCACGCATCCGTTTGTTATTCGTCGGCGTCGTCATTCGTTTCCAGGAAGGACGCGCTGCTGCGCTGGGCTTTGGTCTGGGGCCGTGCCCGGAACCAGCCGCCGAAGCAAACACCGGAAGACCGGATGGAATAAAAGTTTTTTATTTTTCCTAACCAAGTTGGCGAATCCGGTGGTCAGTTGTTGGATGGAAAACTCAATTACAATTCAATTATCATCTTACTGCCCACTCGTTTTGCGCAAACGTGTACCGCCTCACGGTCATGTACATGTCACCGGGTCCGCGCTCCGGTCCACCTCCCCTTCGGTAGCGGCACACTCTTTCGGGCCGGAAGTTGTATAGGAACCGCACCGGGAACCGCAGGGCGACACAGCGGCATAAAACTAACTTTCACGTGCTCTCGGCCGGGTTGTTCCGTCGGCCGATGTCGGCGTGAATGTGCGAGATGAAGATTATGCGGCCGGCCGCGGACGGGTGGGCAGGAGCAGGGCAGCCTGGTACCGAAAGGTGTGGTAAGTACAAGTTTCGCACGTTGGAAACTTTTGTCCACCTCTGCCCACTTCCGCCTCGTGCCACACTTTGAGTTCGTAGCCGGCGGCTGTCACTGGCACAAGCACAACTTCCAGGCGGCACCGATCATCACACACGAGGGACGCCCCACCCCGAAACCACCAAAGCCCCACACACGGTCAACAGGAAGTGGGGGCAGCACTTGAAACACGGAAGCCGTCCGAGCGAGGCCAGGATCAGCGATCGTCTCGTGGTCGGGCCAACAACTATCCTCGTGTATGAATTGGTTATGACAGTCGAAACTTTTCACCTCCAACACACGGTGCACCGCCCGAAGGGTTGCACGGATCAATCAAAAGATATCTGCCACCCCCGTGGGCCAGTTCTCGCCCATCTTCGCACAGAACATGTCACGAGCTCTGTTAGATGACAAAAGGGGGTTTACGCTTTCAGGTTCGAAACTGCAACAACCAAAGCGAATGATGGGAAAGTTCTTGCTGAAATGTAGCTTCAATATCTCACAGAACCCGGTATCCGGTTAGCTAAATTACGAATAAATGAACAGAGTTCCACACATAAATTGCCAACTATTTCATCAATTTCGAATCAGTTTACGAGGACGGAGGTCTTACAAAAAGATATCATTTTATCTACGGCAACATTAAGTGGATATATTCCTCCGAAATGCCAATTCCGAAAACCCTTTCCCGGAAGCCCCACACACGGTCAACAGGAAGTGGGGGCAGCACTTGAAACACGGAAGCCGTCCGAGCGAGGCCAGGATCAGCGATCGTCTCGTGGTCGGGCCAACAACTATCCTCGTGTATGAATTGGTTATGACAGTCGAAACTTTTCACCTCCAACACACGGTGCACCGCCCGAAGGGTTGCACGGATCAATCAAAAGATATCTGCCACCCCCGTGGGCCAGTTCTCGCCCATCTTCGCACAGAACATGTCACGAGCTCTGTTAGATGACAAAAGGGGGTTTACGCTTTC
>NW_026453862.1:64910-67433 GCF_943734635.1 Anopheles cruzii
TTACAAGAACCCCTTTCTTTTCAGAGGCGCAAGCAGAAATTCGCAAATGGTTTTCCTTCTTTTAATGTCCCTTTTTCAATTCTTCTGGAACCCATAAGACATTTTTCTAATCATTCCCACGGCACTCAGGCAATGGGAAACGGTCGTAACTTTTTTCGGTCGTAACTTCTTTTTGCATTTGACATGCATTCCGATCGAGCAATGCCATCAATACTTCATCATCATCATCCTTTTTTGACTGTTTAGGTCGCTCTTGGTCTTGCAAGCCAAAATCACAATGTTTTAATCGTGCAAACCACATCCGACACGTTCTGTCAGTAAGAGCAAGTTCCCCATAAACTTCCATTAAAATTTGATGACTTTCGGTAGCCGTTTTCTTCATATTGAAGTAATGAAATAGTATTCCCGGCAAAAACACTTTATCAGGAACAAAACTCGACATTTTCAGATGCTTAAAAAAGGTGTTGTTTACACTTTGGCCAAACAATCTATACTGCTATATCTATACTGTTGGATGCGTAATGAAAGTAGCTATCAAACACATATTTTATTTAAAAACAATTGTGACATTTAGAGACTAATGCCATGTATTGTAAAACTGCAAGAATTAAGTTCTAAACCTAATATCATTTCAGTAACTTTTCGGTTATACGTTTTTGCGTATGCCAATTTAAAGAAGTCGTGGTCAATGTCCTGGCTCCAGTGGATGTCATGGCAACGGCGCACGACGAATTAGTCCACAAAGCCTTCTTAGGCCGTTTATAACGGCAGAGTGGACGACCCCGAGACTATGTTGCAGGCCAGCAACGCCCGACGGTTGCCGTAGCCGCAGCCGGATAAGTCAAGTCAATACAAAGTTGAACGCAAATATTCTTTCGTCGAAGAATTTTTAACGGCCATTACAGATTAGTCCTACTGAACACACAATTTGTTACTTTTTGGCCGACTTTTGGTCGTTCCGCATTGGGAATCGTTTTATTTTTACAGTTTTCTTTTCCCGGAGAATTCAACCAAAAGTGGGCATTGGTGGTGTCCATTTTGTAATTAGTTGCTTCAAATGTAAATCTCTTGGTACCCCACGGGTATCAGTTGAATCGGTAAAAGCATTTTGTTTACCAGGTTTCCATAACGAATGGATGCTTCTTTTATTTTTTCTGATACTTCTGACAGTTTCTTAATTTTGGTAATGGCTTTGGTTGTAATATTTGCGATTGGAATGTTAAGAACTGTATTTAAATAAACTTACTTTTCTGCTGGACAAACTCATTCTAAATCAACCAAGAAATCAACAGCAACAGAGCGTGGCGCACCAGCGTGGCAGAGGAGAAATGCAACCCGGGGGTTTCTATCCGTGCCGCAGGTTCCAACAAAAGACCATCAACCGTGGCAACCATCAGGCTGCCCTGGAGTCGCCCATGGCGTTGCAGAATTTCGTTCGCATTTTCCGACGACCGCACCGTGAATCTCGTTCCGTTCTCGCGGGAAATCAGAAACAAAATTGCAACTAAGTTTGAGTGAAATTTTGCTGCCACTGTCGGCCGGGTCCGGGGCGCTTTGGTCAACCAGCGTTTTGTCCGAAAAGCTTACATCGTTGCAGTGCGGTAGGAACGGAATAGCAATATCCTTAGTGTGAGTAAGGGGCAAAAAACCCGGACCTCGGCCGTTATTCCGCCCACGGACGGACCTGTTGATGTAGGTACACCGCGTTTCCGGTGTGCGTGTGTGCCCTTCCGTGCTGCACTCCAGAACCATTTGTCCAATTGTCGTAATCTCATTACAAAGCGCAAACAGTTGCGTCGCTTCGGCGAAACAATCGGCCCATCACGATTCGTGCTCTTCCGTTTGCACCTCGTCCGAGATTGCGGAAGTTGTCGCCTCCCAGGGGGAGGTCGAACGACGCCGGGCGCGGGAAAGCGACACCAGTTCCGAGTGGCTTTCCCGATGGCCGTGTCTAATGTCAACCAAATTCAGCGAAACGTCAGCCCGTCTCGGGGCTTATGAATAAGTGCTGATTTTGCTCTCTGCTGCGACTTAATGTCATGCTGATGAAGCGCACGGAGGTTTGCGGACACGAAAAGGCATGAACTCTTATGTGAAGGCCGCCCTGAAGGAAGGCGGCTTCCGTGGATGGTGTTTGAAGATACAACCACCGGAAGACCGGAAGAGGACGCCGTGCGCGCGGGAAATGTTGCACTCTATGTCGGGGATAAGTTTCAGTTTATTAAACATTAAATATGAATCATCGCGGCCAAAGCAAGCTATTCGCGACGGTAGCGCAAATAGACCTGCATTCCCGTCTGAGTTGTGGTAGGTTACACCGTCATCGGCACTGGTACGGCAGAAGAAGGCAAATGACGCGGCCAAGGATCGACAGGATGTTTCTGCCAAGCACGCGAAACGGAGCAGAGTGTCATGTTTGGCGAGAAAAAAAACGAACAACAGCGATAAACTTTACGGCTGCATTAGCTGTCCGGAGTGCGATGTACTGAGGCCCCAAGACTCACTTCTTTATCACTTTCTGCC
>NW_026453862.1:67933-72973 GCF_943734635.1 Anopheles cruzii
TGCGATGTACTGAGGCCCCAAGACTCACTTCTTTATCACTTTCTGCCTGGCCCGGCCGGGCTGAAGGATCTCCATCGGAGGAGATATAACCATCGCTTGTGCATGCGCCACGCCGGCGCGCCACTGACTTTTCCTTACTGTCGGGCCTCGAAAAGCAGAAATTAATATTTAATGCCCTAGCAGTTTCAAACTGCTGCCGGTTTCCCCGGTGTTTCCCGCGTTTTCCTTTGAACGAATGCATCAGCATTAAGTGGCTCCTGGAGATGGGCAAGTTGCGAAAGCTGGCAAAGCTGGTCCCGAACACCACTACGCGCTAACGTTGACCGAGTCAAGCGCTTCCATGCGCCGTGTTTGCCAGCCTGCGAATGAGCAAACCGCCGGAAGTGCCACTCGAAAGTGTGTGCGGAGTCAATCTGCAAAAGTGCACACTTTAGTACGAAGGTTGTGGCTCATCATATCTCGGTCTACGCAGTTGGTCTGCTGGTTTTGTACAAAGCTGGTGAAATCGGTGAACTTTAATAAGAATGCGAAGTCTTTTATCAGTAACTCCACTACTTGTGACTTGTCCAATGGTGCCTTTCGTAAGTAGACAAGTGGCCCACAGTTGACAATCAACCATGGCTAGAACTGGCTAGAACATTTTCCACATGCTGGTGAACTTCATAAAGGAAGTCCCAATTAACGAATAAAAGTGTAACGATTATTTATTAATATTTATTATTATTAAATACGGGCAGAGCTGCACTAAGCAATCATTTTTAACGTTTTAGACTCAAGTTGATGTAATTGCCACAGTTCGAACTGACGTCTTTCGCCTAGAAACCGATTAATCGGTGCAGCCAGACGGATGATCTACGGACGGGTCACAAAAATGTTCGATATCATCCGCTCAAATCATTCTTTTGCACTGTTTAGAGTAGAACAGCAACATAGCGAGTCTGAGTTGTTCGATGTCCTGGGCGGGGAACTCCTTCTATGGTATGCTCACTAATGGCTCCCTAACGCCGAAAAATTCGATTTCGGTTCCCCTTTGCCGGCATTCCTCCAATCCGTTCCCATTGCGGGCCAAGTTCTGCGGGCAGAACTTGGTATCGCCCGTAGACTAGTTTTAATCATAAAACATTCCTGATTCTAATCGCCCTTATGTTTTCCCTTTGTCTCCATTCCAGGTACACCGCAACGAGTTTCCTGTTTGTAAGTAGAACCCAAAATCACCCTGCACATCGCTTCCCTAATGACCCGGGCTGCAGTACTAATCGAATCGTTACCGCACGAGGCCACCGGGGATTGGAATGGGCTCTCTGGAAGCTGCAAACAACAGAAATGATGTGCGCCCTGGGGGAGGAGGCAGCGCTGCTTCCAATCGTTGGTCGCCGAGGAAGGGTTGTTACGGGGCCATGTGAACATAATGGTTCCAACGTAAGGGGAGCAAAATTGGAGTTTTATGACTTAAAGCAGGCTCGGCCTCCGGCTGATGGCGGCGAGGTTCTGCTCTAGTTCGCTGGAAACACCCACCTATTAGAAGGCGGGCGCGCACAGCAAGAATCGATACCTGCAAAAAGCTCGATAAGATTCGGAGATAGAATAAATTAGCTCCGAGGTTGAAGCCGGGGGTTGCTTACAGATTCGAAGCATCGTGGGTTCGGGCACAGACAGACGACGCCACTCGAGTTCGCCTTGAGAACGGCACATATGGCCTCTGCTTCACGTTTCCGAAATTGGCAAACTGCAGCAAAAGAAAGCACTTCATAGCGTGTGGCCTGCGGTCCCGGTCCGGCCTCAGCGTCTGGCAATTAATACGGTCCGAACTGGGCGGCGAACGTTCATTTGTCTAGTAATGTGTGAACAAGTTCAGCCTGCTGTCGGAACGAGGGAGCGCTGGCCACTACCAACCCAGTGGCAGGATTTTGTGTGAATGCCAGAGCGGCCGCACAGTGACACTTGTGCGCCGTGGTCGGCGGCACCGTTCGGCAGGACTCCACTGTGAAGTGAAGCACCTAATGTCATTCACACGTCGAGCACCGGTGGCCGAGGTCGATGAGATATGTGATGTCACGTTCGAGGGCTCTCGGATGAATCATTAGCCGAGCGGCGAGCATAGGTGCGAGTATTTGCCAAGTCAGACACACTCCGTTGGCTTATGCTGGAGGGCGAACGCCTGACGTGCGGACGGCACACAGTACGGCAAAAGTTTATTAGCTGCCAGAATTCCTCGTGGCGTGTGCGTGTGTGCGGCGTTCTGAGGCCAACGTGGTTCGAACATTTCGCGTTGCAAAAGTTTGGCCAAGAATGACAGTACCTCCGAAGGTTCGTTCGGTTTAAGCCTGATGACAAGAACCTCCGCAGTCTGTGGGCCGTCGTCGCTGTGGTAGGGATTGAAAGCTCGTTCAGTCAATTTGGCTCTGAGAATGTGCGAAATTGCTCTCGGCATTTAGTACGACCACCCATTCCATTATCGGCATAGTCGCCTGAAGTGACATTGTTTCGAAGAAGATGTTCTCAATGAACAGAAGCTTAAAAAGCCGTTGGTTGCTTCATTGATGGCCAAAGCTTCCATATTTTTAACAAGCCATAGCCGTCGCCATCGAAAATCGTCGCTGGTCGTGGGGGTCACTTCGAGAAGTAATAAAAATAGCTTTATTGGAAAACTTTTTCAAACAAATTCCTGACAAGCTCAGTTCCATTAGAGAGTTCGTTATTCGCCGTTATTTACCAATCTGTGCTCCAATCTTCTGTGACTACGAAACGCTTGAACGATTTCAAGCGTTTTCCGTATCGATAATTTAAAAACTATACAATAAATTCGTTCACAGTACAAGGAATCGAATCGTATCGTGCTTTAACCACGAGTACGGTCAAGTACGATCTCGCTCGCGTCATTTCCTGTGCGTTCGGCAACGTCAGCCAACCTTTTTGTCGATTATTGTGGTGCATTTTGGCCAGCAATGATAGTGACGGACGCGCCCACCCTTTATCAATTGTAATGAAGTGCAATGCAATCTTCCAACGAACAACTCGAATCAAATGACCCTAGAGACTCTTCTTTTTGCGTTTCATTCAATGAACAATACTGTTTTTTTCCGCCAGCTTTCGATCAGTATGAATGCCAAACAACATGGGAAACCTCCACGACCAGCGGCGTGATTCTTGCGTTGATAATTTTGTATCCTGCTGCGTTGATGAAACTGTAACGGAACCCACCGGCAACAGTATCTGGTGCAGAGGTTGGATAGGGCAACGGCTCTACGGTTCGATATCAAGTGAACGCTGCCAGCGTACGGGCGCGCTGCTTTCAGTGTCCCTGAAGGGACGAATTAAAATTAATGAACGAAAGAGGTCGAACTCGCAACGGTCATTAAAAGAGGATGATGGATCGTTCGGGTGAACGTATTCAGCCGTTTGATAGGACCAAATTAATCCCAAAAGGTATTCCAGGAAGGATTCGATTAAATTTCACACGAAGAGGGACATCAATTGTTTGGTCGATCTATTTGAAGATATGCGAAATTCGTTTAATATATTTTATTTTCGATTTTTCGAGGAAGATTTATTGTTTGTTGAAGAATTACTACATTGTGCACTTGTTTTGAATGATATTCGTCGATGTTTTACTTTTCTTAAAGATGTCATATAAACGGTCAGTAGATGTTACAGAAAAGCAAACATGATTTTCTACGGTAAACAATTCATAACCTCTCAGCACACATCCTGTGACCAACTGTTTATCGTTTATGGCACCCATTATCTGCGTTTATCTGCGCAACCGTGGCATCCATCGGAATATTTATTGCCTCACCTTTCAACAGCCGTAGATTGATGGCGTAATGTTTAGCGAGAGGGCCATAAATATTTTTTTCGCCACTGCGTTTCCACGGCGATTGGGTGGCAATTTCCACCTGGCTTAGAATGCTGTGCAAATTTGCAACTCTGCCGTCGCTGAAAGGCGAATGCAACGAAAAGCAATGATTAGCAGAGTCGCTCCAATAAAGTGCAGGGTTCTGTCGGGATGGTTAAGGAATGATTTGTGTGGTTGGGTTCCAAGAGCGCGCTACTCCTGCACCGTTCGGAAGGATTTTCCGGGCGGAATCGTTGTCGCTCATGCAATATACATCGCCAGTGAATCGCTATCAGATTATTCTGCTTCACTTTCCATGTGTGGAGCGAAGGTGGGTGGCAACCATTTCATGAAATGTGTGTGTGTGTAGACCAGTTCGATTCGTACGCTCTCGCTCTGGCTCCTTACTGTGCGGAACGGAGTTGCAAATTTATTCCTCCAGCTAAGCTGGGTTCATTGCAGCGTGCACAAATTTCTTACGTCCGACGGTAGTAGTTCCGACTTTCAAATAAGCTTTCCCCAACCGGTTGGCAAGAATTGATACACAGAGTGGGCTGGGCCGATGCACCGATCGAATGACAATCGAAAACGTGCGTCCTTATAAATGGTGCCGCTTTCGTGTAGCCTTTCATGGACCAGAGCAACAAAAGCATTTTCGATTGTGATAATGTTTTTCATTGAGATTGACCATTTCCAGTCGTTTTTTTACATTATTTTCGAACCGTACCAGTGTTCCCGCTGTTAATTAAATTAATTAATTAAATTGGT
Organism: Anopheles cruzii; assembly: GCF_943734635.1. Taxonomy (NCBI): domain Eukaryota; kingdom Metazoa; phylum Arthropoda; class Insecta; order Diptera; family Culicidae; genus Anopheles; species Anopheles cruzii. The sequence continues at coordinate 72,537 of NW_026453862.1, forward strand.
TGGATTAAACGATGATGAAACCAAATATTTGTTGCAATTCCAGTTCATGCCAAATATTTGTTGCAAATATTGAAACCAAATATTTGTTGCAATTCCGATGCATTGTATTTTTAAACAGTTTGAGCTGCTGTGTAAAGTATTATTCGAGGTTTCATCCAATCGTACATGAATATAATTATTCTGCTCAACTAACCAACAAACAATGTTCACCAGTTGGTTATTGGTCTCACTGAATAGCATAATTGTGTGGCACTTTATCATATGGCTCGTGGATTGTGTAACGGAAGCGATTTGTTCATAATTGTTCATTTACAGCTAAATGCTTTGGATAAACTTGCTATTGACGGGGATGTTTTTACGAACGGCTATCAATTCAAAAATAGGGCCTTGGCTAAAGTTACGAACAGAATATTTCTTTCCTGTGTTAGCTTGTAAAA
>NW_026453862.1:73473-82232 GCF_943734635.1 Anopheles cruzii
GCAAATATTTGACCGAGAAATTTTGCACGATTGCAAACATTCTTACATATTTATGCGTTCCACCCCGAAGGCGCCCCAGAGCCCGATGTTCTGCCGGGTTGTTTGTGTTCTCGGTCCAGGGGGCAGGCTCGGTGTTGTGTCTCGCGGTCGGGAAAGGTCGACATAACCGCAATATCTGCCTGACCCCGAAGAACGAGGGCCAACGAGGGACCGGCCGGTTGACACTCGGGAGCCCACAACAATTTCCGGCCCCGAGAACTAGGCTCGGACCATTGGAAACCTGTTTTGAATATTCCTGTATAGTTTTGAAATTCACCCAAATAACGTCGATTTCTTTTTAGCCAACCTTATATTTCATTAAAAAAAATTTTGTTATATTTAGCGAGTAATGCCATCTATAGTAAAACCGCAAGAATTATGTTCTACACCTAATATTATAGTGCGATACCGGTACTAAACATAAAACACTGAACTGGAACCATAACAAATGCAGTGCAAGCACGAATGCACTCCAGGCGGCAGTCGCGTATTTCAACCCGCCGATGTTTTATTGAAGCGGAAAACTGCCCCGTTCGGAATCAAAGCCAACATTAATTCTAAGCCACAAAAAGTTAACACCACCTCGGTCGCGGCGGCACACAATCTGGTAAAACATTTTCCCACATTTTTTATTAAACTTTTGGGTTTTTTTTTTGCTTGCTCTATTCCTCTATCCTGGCGCGGTGAAAATGGAAGCGAAGAAAAAAAAGGATGCTGGCCACACGGTCGGCGTGCGCGTGCTGTGTGTCCGCCGCCGGCGCAGTTTCCACTCCCATCCGAATATGGTTCCTATGTCAGGCGTGCGTATTTCATATGCTAATTAACGGTTACCAAAGCGTGGTGTTGGTGGGTTCCGCGCGCCCGAGCCCCGCGTGCCCATTAAAGCGTGGAAAAGCCAGCCCTTTGTTGGGGTGGCGTTCTTTCGGCCTGGGGGTTTTGGGGGGTCCGGTTCGCTAAGCCTTACGATTTACCGAGTACCGCAAACATCATCCACAGCCGGGCCGCCCATGAAATCTTTCACCACGTCCGTTAATTTGGCAAACAAAATACTCTCCGACCGGCCAATCGAGAGGTGCTTTCATCGTGTGCAGCGGACGCGATCCTGACCGATAATGTGGTGTGCCGGCCAGGCCCACCGTGCGCAATCGTTTCGATTTAGCTTTTTGATGCTCACCGCACAATGCCCGCCCGTGTGTTCTATTGCCGCATCTGACCGCATTGGCACACAGCCTGTGGCGCGATTGGGAAGTGTTAAGGTGGTTTGGTTTCCGCATAATATAAACGGCAGCAACAGCCCGGGCAACCCGTTCGAACAGTTTTGCGGATTACGCTCTATCGATGGCGCCAAATGAATCTTAGGCTAATGTGGAATTCATTCGATTGTAAATATTGGATCCCCCCTTGTCGATGGATCTCAATTTAGAGAGCGCACACAGAACGCTCACTTGAAGGATCCACTCGAAATACGTTCCGACACCTACTACTTCAGCCAATTGCTCCAGTTTTTGGAGGCTCCAACATTGAAGTGGTAGCTTTCTACATCGTGTTTTGTGGTGCGCCCTTTAAAGCGTGCCTTTTCTGACGCAAGCGTCTCGTTTTGCGTTTGCCCAACATTGTCAGATGCAGTCAATCACATGCAGCTCGCGTCGTCTTTCAAGAAATGGAACGAAACGCAAAAGGACCGCTATCGTATCGCACTGAGTCTTGCTTGACAGCCCAGCCCAGCCCAGCCCGGCCAGCCAGCCAGTATCCTTCATGGTGAAACACATCCTTTCACATTTCCACACTCTACCCGTTCCGTGTACGGTGCCGGCTCCTTGTGCCGGGTACTTCTCTGGGAGCTTTTCTTCGAGGTCTCCGCTGGCTCTGGCCAGGGGAACCGCACCTGGGTGTAGTCGGGGTAGCCGCTGTCAGGTGCCGACAAGCCGACTACCAACACTCTTTGATGTTGCCAATCTCCGGCACATTACATCGTTAAAAGTACCCTCTCGGCGACCCGGACAAGGAAACGTGAGACTTCTTAAAGCCCGGTGGACGGCTCGGAGTGGTCTTTGGTGGCGGCTCGGCAAACCCCAGCCGTCACGGTAACGAGTCCTCGGGGAGCCCCGGCGATAACAGCATGCCCGGTTGGCCCGCTGCCCCTGTAGTGGCCGGTGGTCGAAGACGCACTCACCCTGGGTCCTTCGCATGTTCTTGGTCGGGTCTTGGATTTACGCCTCGTTTATCATTCGTGTTTACCTCCAGCTATTCTCAGGCACTTGACGCTCGCGCCACCCGGGGAAGGAAATTGAAAATTTAATTAAAAATTTATCCACCACTGGTCATTCTCGAGAAGTGGCGCGCCATCAAGGCGAGCTGGACTTGGCGACTGGAGTTTCTTCTGGTGGCATTTGATAAACTCAACAACCCGACGCACAGCAGCACCGCATTATCCCGATCTCCACTCTCGTGGCGCTGCTGTTCAACAAGGCGTCAAAAGAATTGTGAAAACTCACAGCAAAAAGAGCTCACGACTTCCTTTGCGTCCGACCGATCCGACAACCGACTGGAGCGACAAAGCCTCGGTACGGTCAGGTGTCAGGTTCATTATTTTCAAGCAATTTGTATTTAAATTAATCCGCCGCCTCGGTAACCTGGAAGGCCCGTGCCCCAGGAGTTTATCGGCACATGGACCGGTCATCAGCCCGGTCCACTCAACGGGAAAACGAAACTCGCGACGCCTCACCAAAGTCCGCGGCGGTAATATTTTGAGCCCTTCAGCACGTTCTAACTGGCGCTCGGCGTTCGGGTTTTGGCCAACGTCTTGTGCACTGAAAGTATCCTCCAGCGGTGGCGGTTTTTGTAGCGCCCAGCCAGCCAGCCAGGCCAGGATGACAAGTGCACTTTGCAGCTGTCCAACCACCGATTACGGCTTTCTTCGTAGTGCTACGCCATCGAATAAGGGGCGAAGAAAAATAGAAGCGGCCCGGCAGATTCTTTCCAAAAAGAGAGGATTATACAAATATTGCAGCAAAACAACGCGCGCGCGAGAGAAAAAAGAAAAAGCCAAGCCTGAAAGCAACTGTCCCGTTGCCAAAACAATCGGATTATCCTCAGGGGCTCAGTGTTATTCCAGTCGGAACAGGACCGTTTCTAGGCCACACACACACACAAACACACACACATAATTGCTCACATTCTCGCGCGCAAGTTGTCCCCGGGTCCTGGCGAAGTCGAAGAAAAAAAGCGCTCGCTAACGATGTAAAGTGCAGCGCACGGAAGAAAGCCGTGCACACAAGAGTGCGATATCCTGTCGCCGGAAATGGACAGGCGCAACGAAGATAAACACCGAAATAAACTTTTGCACAAGAAAAACCCCGGCCCGGCCCGGCACGGCGTTCTGGCTCGCGAAGCATTAACGAGCGAAGCCGCAAAGCCTTTTGCGAAGAAAGTCCAGCCCGAGCCCGAGTGCATTGCGCGATTTTGTGGGGACACATTCAACAGCCACGCGGACCAGAACTGAGCCGAAGGGGTTCCAGTGGGTTCGAAGGGGTTGGGTCTCGGCCTCGGCACATTATGAGCAGCATCAATTTTGCTTTGGCCAAACCAAACTTTCCCCGGTATTCGTAGTAGAGACGGGGCGTCGTCAGCGACGGGGCCCGATGTCGAGAGGGATTTGGTTTTTTGGCACCGGTTTCGAATTGGACGAAATTTTTCAACAATAACGAAAATGGAGCAAGATTCGTCGACCAGACCAGAAGTAGAAGTAATGATTGTGAACCGAAACCCAGGGCCCTGCCCGGCCGGGAGAGAAAGTACTATGCATAATCTAACGCGCCATGAGGAGCTGTGGCGCAAAGGCTTGCGCAAGGACCGGCGGCGGCGACGACTGCGGGACAACTCAAAATCTCGACCACAAATAAATCATGTCTTTATGAATAACGCTTGCGGATTGCAGCGGTCTGGTCTGGTGGCGCAACAACTGGATTTAGCATCGGTACACTTGTCCGGGATTTGCTGCCACAGAATCTGGGCAGATAATTGAGTGTTTTGCATTTATTATCTTCCCCGGAGCGACGGAGCTCTTCCACGCGCCTCCCGGGTGGCTTTCCCGGGAGCGGATCTACCGAGACCCAGACTCGGCTAACGAATAGAACATTTGTCATTTGTGTAAACACACTAGAGCGAAGAAGCGTCAGGATTTGCCGTTCGCAATGCTTTTAATGTTTCGAGTTGAAGGTTTTTTGTTCTGATCCGCGAAGAATGTTGTGTTTTCTGCTACGATTTCTTGCATGACATCAAAGCATAGACCAGAAACCGAACCGTGTCTTATCAAGTCTGGCTGAGGGCATTTTTTCTGATTCGTGTCCTCTGCTGGCGAGTGTTCCCAATCTTAACTGTGCCGCATCATTTTAACAGTAAAATCAATTCGGCTTCCTAGGCCAAAGGCTCAACTCGCTGCGTGTCTTTATGTTTAGCGAATTCCTTTTTTTCGAAAGTAGCACCAAACCCACCACACTCGGTAGGCCCTCGGTTATGTGCTCTAAAACAACACGGATATTTTAATTGTCTTCGGGGTAGTCGAAAACTTCATAAAAAATGTGACACGCAAAGAAACTAACGACTGGTGCAGCCGACGGAACGGGATAATTTAATTTCATTCTTAGCGAAACAATTTCAGTCCGCCGCCGCACGCCGCGCACCGCGCCGCGCAGGGACCGTAAGAATGCGCTTCCGGGAACCGGGTCCCCCCCGGCGAATGCGATTTGCCGCCGGATGACATCGAAGGGCTTTGATAAAACTTCTTCACTCGAAACAAATCTTCTAACCAATCGTAAGGGAGACCACGGCAGCAGCGTTGCGCTTCCCGGCGCCTCGGCTCGCGGTGCGCCGTTCGCCGAAAGAAACCATTTTTCCCGGTGGCACTCTGTCGGGACGCATCTTCTGCGCTGGACCGGAAAACGAGATGTTTGGTTTATTGTGCAGCGGAAATTAAATTTCATTTGCCATTTACCCAATCTCGGGCAAGCGATTGGGCCGGCGGAGAGCAAAGGCGGGCAAAAGTGTCTCACGAAATGGAGAAAATAATAAAACGAAACCATCTTCATCACCATGCTCCACAGCATTCGCGAAGCCCAAGCGTCTACCAGCACATAGCACTCCGGGACAAGGAATGCCTGCGGAGGATCCCGGTGGCTAAAAGGAAACGAAAATGAAGCCTTAAGAAATTATACACCGATGGAATGCGCAATATTCGGCCGTTGGTGCAACACTGGATAGGAGTTGCACTCGGGTTTCGGTGACGGCATTTTCCCAACAACAGCGGTGTATACTAGGTTGTTCAATAAGGTTTTTGCCTCGATAAGAAGGACACAATTTTTATGGTTTGAAACACACTTTATTATTCAGTATGGACTTCCTGAACATCAAAACACTTGTTTCAAGGAGACTCCAATTTATAAATTCCATCCTTGAAGTGAAAAACTGGAACCCCTTCAAAATTTGCCTCCTAACGTATTCCACGCATGATTTTTTTAGGTTTGAAAACAAATGGAAGTCCACAGAGGCAAAATCTAGTAAATGCGGTGGATAGTCCAACAATTCGAACTTTAATTCATGGATTTTTGCCATTTTTAAATTGCTCTTGTGACCTGGGGCATTTTTCTATTTTAAGCGAATGCGGCACCCATTTTGCAAACAGCTTTTAGGAACCCAAAACTTCAGTCAAAATATTGGTTATACCGCTCAATGAAATGGCTAGGCCTTATACTAAATGTCTTTCAGTGATTCGACGATTTTCCAATGGGATATCCTGTATTTTTTCTAAAATTTCAGGTGTTGTCTCTGTTTTTCGACGTTTTTGACATGGTTCTTCTTGAAAACTACTACGACCACGTTTAAACTCAGAAACCATCCTTTTAACCCCGTACTTGAAGGCGAAGAGTCCTTATACACGTTCAACATTCGTTCGTAAATCTCCTTTGCTTTAAATTTTCCAAAAATACAAATTAAATCACTCCACGGTACTTGATTTTTTCCATTGTAAAAAATACTGTGACATATCGATACTAAATGGCTTGTAAAAAAATGAAACTTCACATACGTTCATATGAAGAGTGTACCAATATAACAAAAAAAACTTATTGAACAACCCAGTAGCTCTCGTAACGTCAAGACTATTTCAAATCCAAAACATACTAATAGGAAAAATACGATAATGGCACGCAGTGTTAATGTCACACTTATTGAACGACAGAATGTTGACCGAACGGAAGATTTTGGGTTGGAAAATAAGAGCCACTTTCCCAAAATGGAGGTTCCCGAATCTTCAAGAACGCAAAAGAAGGTCAGTCAAACTCTACACAGTAGCGCAGTAATTGTGGGCCAAACTGCACCCAGCAACGTTACGGAACCGTTACCGTAACAAGCGGACTGACGGAACAGTTCCCCAGCCGCAACTACTGCAGAACATCTCCGCATTACCGGGGCTCGCGAATGTGCCAAAACAAAAACCAAACAATTAATTCGTGTGTTGAGTGTAAGTGTGCATGGTTGTGTTTTTACTTCTTTTCTCATCTCCTTCGTTTCCGTGCCGCACGGATGCGCTGGACAGGAAAATTGTCTTCCCTTGGCAGACGGTGGAAAACGCTCGCTCTTGTTCCGCTACGCGCGTGAAATCGTCGACACCGGTAAACCGGTAATGGCGCCCGGGCATCCCGATACCGACCAGACCCGCGCGTTCCGGCTGTTGATTGCCGGCTCTGCGGTCGGGAATGTGGAACAAACGAAAACAAAATTTCCTCGTTCTTACGCCAGCCCCCCCGACGGCGCGAATGGAAACGGCATCTCGTTAATGCATCACCTCGACCACATGTGGCCAGCCGTCCGTGGGTCCGGGCGCGATGCAGACGATGGCTCCGTGTCGTCTCGAGCAAGATGCAACCCTTCAGCGCTGATAAAGACCTTTCGATTGCTTCACAATCATTCGGTTCTCTTTTCGCCCCGGTTGCCGGTTCACCCTTTTTTCACAGCTGCACCGCATAGCCGGGACCTGATAGAAAACAGAACTAGGACACATCGGACAGTGCCGCATATCGACGCACTTTCGCCAGGAACGCCACCTGCCCACCAAAACCCGTTCGCAAAGTGGACAGATGCACACACATCGAGCGCTCACAGAAAGGAATTATGATGCTTCGCAGCAGCATAACCGGGCTACGGACATCACGCTAAGGCCCGCATTGGCATCTGCCTCGTCCCCGGTCCGACACGTGTCGGCCGGAGTCGTCGATACATGAGGAGGAACACTTTGCATGGCCGCGGCGTCGTGGCTCAGTTTCGGGCTATCACGCACCTAGCCAAAAAAATGATCGTTATTCGGTTAGTGGATGATATTGAAAAAAAGGACCAAAAATTGCGGCCCAACCTTGCGTTGCTAACGGCCGATCTGTCGGTTCGGATCGGACACCGAGGTTCCGGATGATGAGAAAATAGCACAACAGAGCCGGACAACAAGAAAAACAATGGATCCGAAGCACCATTTTTCAAACAAACGGACAGATGCTGTCAAACGAGATTTCTTCATCGAACATCGGATCGGAACTGATCCGTCCGGTTTCGGCTTTCGGGTCCGGCCAATCCGGACCCGAACAAACCATCCCATCCTCCGGTAGGTGAAATCGCTAATGCGCACCGGATCTCTCGCAACCGCCCCTTTCCCCGTTCCGGTCCGGTCCGGGAGGGTCGAAAAATCTAATTCGACATTCCGAAAATTGCTCGAATCCGGACTTTCAGGGATCGTTCTTCTTGGACGGCCAGAGTCCAAAAAAATAGCGAGCGGAAAAAGAAAACACCCGAACGCAACTCGCACTTCCCGGCACTTTTCCAAGAACCCGCCAGTGCGCGGATTGCAGCCTCCGGGCAGGACGAGGACGCGACCGTTTAAGGTTGGGTGGGTTCCGGACTCCGGACTCGGATCCGAAGGATTTTCTTCCAGGGCCGCCGCGCGGGACCAGAGTGCTTAGTCCCCACCATACCCTGGTTACCGGTCGGGCAGAGAATGTGTTTCTTTGTTGTTTACTATCGCTCCAATCACACCGGGCGAATTTAGGTATTTCGGTCCCGGAACTCGGTCGGCTAGGCTACCGCTCGCCAGCAACGGTTTCGGAGAATCCCCCGATTCCCGGTGCCGGAGGATTTCACGAAATGGGACGGAAAAACGGAAAAGAAATTAGAACCGAACCGCGCGTCGTTCTATCTCGTTTGCTACCGCCGTTCCCCCGGGAGGAAGAATTTATTCTGGAAAATTCCACGAAATTCTTCGTCCCGGCGACATTGGCGTGTTTGGTAGTGTGTGCAAAATTATTGCACTGCGCTGGGAAACGGGTTTTGTCAGAAGATGCCGTGAATAAGTGTTGCCCTGGAACGAGCTACGTTTGTTGTAATCGTTTGAAAAGAGCTCTTAAATAACGCTTCGAAGACATCCGAAAGATTTTCATTCAGGGGCACCACCCAACAAAGCCCCAAATTAGGAGATATTTCGCTAGAATGCGCATTGGTTAATATTCTAAAAACATAAAATTAACAATAATCGTTTGTATACTACGAACACGAACTCGAAAAGAAAAACATTATATTCGCCAAACTTGGCTCCCAGTGATTCTTCGCGGACCCAAAAAACAGCACAAAAAGCTAAGAAATTTCGCTCGAATGAACCACTTTTCAATAAATGTTTGAGCGGC
>NW_026453862.1:82732-90283 GCF_943734635.1 Anopheles cruzii
GTGCACGGCTTTCTTCCGTGCGCTGCACTTTACATCGTTAGCGAGCGTTTTTTTCTTCGACTTCGCCAGGACCCGGGGACAACTTGCGCGCGAGAATGTGAGCAATTATGTGTGTGTGTACGTGTGGCCTAGAAACGGTCCTGTTCCGACTGGAATAACACTGAGCCTCTGAGGATAATCCGATTGTTTTGGCAACGGGACAGTTGCTTTCAGGCTTAGCTCTTCCTTTTTTCTCTCGCGCGCGTTGTTTTGCTGCAATATTTGTATAATCCTCTCTTTTGGAAAAAATCTGCCGTGCCGCTTCTATTTTTCTTCGCCCCTTATTCGATGGCGTAGCGCTACGAAGAAAGCCGTAATCGGTGGTTGGACAGCTGCAAAGTGCACTTGTCATCCTGGCCTGGCCTGGCTGGCTGGCCTGGCTACCAAAACCGCCACCGCTGGAGGATACTTTCAGTGCACAAGACGTTGGCCAAAACCCGAACGTCGAGCGCCGGTTAGAACGTGCTGAAGGGCTCAAAATATTACCGCCGCGGACTTTGGTGAGGCGTCGCGAGTTTCGTTTTCCCGTTGAGTGGACCCGGCTGATGACCGGTCCATGTGCCGATAAACTCCTGGGGCACGGGCCTTCCAGGTTACCGAGGCGGCGGATTAATTTAAATACAAATTGCTTGAAAATAATGAACCTGACCCCTGACCGTGCCGAGGCTTTGTCGCTCTAGTCGGTTGTCGGATCGGTCGGACGCAAAGGAAGTCGTGAGCTCTTTTTGCTGTGAGTTTTCACAATTCTTTTGACGCCCTGTTGAACAGCAGCGCCACGAGAGTGGAGATCGGGATAATGTGGTGCTGCTGTGCGTCGGGTTGTTGAGTTTATCAAATGCCACCAGAAGAAACTCCAGTCGCCAAGTCCAGCTCGCCTTGATGGCGCGCCACTTCTCGAGAATGACCAGTGGTGGATAAATTTTTAATTAAATTTTCAATTTCCTCCCCCGGGTGGCGCGAGCGTCAAGTGCCTGAGAATACTTGGAGGTAAACACGAATGATAAACGAGGCGTAAATCCAAGACCCGACCAAGAACATGCGAAGGACCCAGGGCGAGTGCGTCTTCGGCCACCGGGCACTAGTGGGGCACCGGGCTAACCGGGCATGCTGTTATCGCCGAGGCTCCCCGAGGACTCGTTACCGTGACGGGTGGGGTTTGCCGAGCCACCAAAGACCACTCCGAGCCGTCCTCCGGGCTTTAAGAAGTCTCACGTTTCCTTGTCCGGGTCGCCGAGAGGGTACTTTTAACGATGTAATGTGCCGGAGATTGGCAACATCAAAGAGTGTTGGTAGTCGGCTTGTCGGCACCTGACAGCGGCTACCCCGACTACACCCAGGTGCGGTTCCCCTGGCCAGAGCCAGCGGAGACCTCGAAGAAAAGCTCCCAGAGAAGTACTCGGCACAAGGAGCCGGCACCGTACACGGAACGGGTAGAGTGTGGAAATGTGAAAGGATGTGTTTCACCATGAAGGATACTGGCTGGTTGGCCGGGCTGGGCTGGGCTGGGCTGTCAAGCAAGACTCAGTGCGATACGAGAGCGGTCCTTTTGCGTTTCGTTCCATTTCTTGAAAGACGACGCGAGCTGCATGTGATTGACTGCATCTGACAATGTTGGGCAAACGCAAAACGGGACGCTTGTGTCAGAAAGGACACGCTTTAAAGGGCGCACCACAAAACCGTCCGATGCCGCCCATGTAGAAAACTACCACTTCAATGTTGGAGCCCCCAAAAACTGGAGCAATTGGCCGGAGTAGTAGGTGTCGGAACGTATTTCGAGTGGATCCTTCAAGTGAGCGTTCCGTGTGCGCTCTCTAAATTGAGATCCATCGACGATGGGGGATCCAATATTTACAATCGAATGAATTCCACATTAGGCTAAGATTCATTTGGCGCCATCGATAGAGCGTAATCCGCAAAACTGTTCGACCGGGTTGCCCGGGCTGTTGCTGCCGTTTATATTATGCGGAAACCAAACCACCTTAACACTTCCCGATCGCGCCACAGGCTGTGTGTGCCAATGCGGTCAGATGCGGCAATAGAACACACGGGCGGGCATTGTACGGTGAGCATCAAAAAGCTAAATCGAAACGATTGCGCACGGTGGTCCTGGCCGGCACCACATTATCGGTCGGCATCGCGTCCGCTGCACACGATGAAAGCACCTCTCGATTGGCCGGTCGGAGAGTATTTTGTTTGCCAAATTAACGGACGTGGTGAAAGATTTCATGAGCGGCCCGGCTGTGGATGATGTTTGCGGTACTCGGTAAATCGTAAGGCTTAGCGATCCGGACCCCCGGGGGGGTGTGCGGACCCCCCAAAACCCCCAGGCCGAAAGAACGCCTCCCCAACAAAGGGCTGGCTTTTCCACGCTTTAATGAAGGGGGGCCAGCGGAAGCGAGCGCGCGGAACCCACCAACACCACGCTTTGGTAACCGTTAATTAGCATATGAAATACGCACGCCTGACATCGGAACCGGCATATTCGGATCGGAGTGGAAACTGCCGGCGGCGGACACACAGCACGCGCACGCCGACCGTGTGGCCAACATCCTTTTTTTTCTTCGCTTCCATTTTCACTGCGTCAGGATAGAGGAATAGAGCAAGCAAAAAAAAAACCCAAAAGTTTAATAAAAAATGTGGGAAAATGTTTTACCAGATTGTGTGCCGCCGCGACCGAGGTGGTGTTAACTTTTTGTGGCTTAGAATTAATGTTGGCTTTGATTCCGAACGGGGCAGTTTTCCGCTTCAATAAAACATCGGCGGGTTGAAATACGCGACTGCCGCTTGAAGTGCATTCGTGCTTGCACTGCATTTGTTATGGTTCCAGTTCAGTGTTTTATGTTTAGTACCGGTATCGCACTATAATATTAGGTGTAGAACATAATTCTTACAGTTTTACAATAGATGGCATTGCTCACTAAATATAATAAATTAGTTTTTTAATTAAATATAATGTTGGCAAAAAAGAAATCGACGTTATTCGGGTGAATTTCAAAACTATACAGGAATATTCAAAACAGGTTTCCAATGGTCCGATTTGCGTCAAATATGCACCATTTTGTTGAAAAATGTGTTGCCTTCCTAAAAGTACACTAAAGAAATTTTGTAATGCGCGAAAATGGTATTAATCGTTTAGTGGAAGGTCCGGACTATACGTTGGATGCATTAAAACTTCCCAACCAAACTACCGAACTGTTTGGCGAGTCACTAGAGGCGTGCGTAACATTTCTTTGTCCTGATGGAACACAACTTTTCTTCTGTTGGCCGATTCTGGTCGTTTCTGGTCTGCAAACGGTAGCAATCTGAATTTAGTATTAAGCCACACGGAAGCTACTCATGATAAACAATTCCCTTCAAGTCCCACCATATACCCCGTAGAACCTTCCTAGCCGTTATTTCTGGTTTGGCCACCGGTTAATCTGCTTCACCACCCTTAGACGACGATTATTTTTACACAGTATTGTCGTCTGTATCCCATTCCTCATCCCCAGTACCAATCCTTTTAAGAAATGGGTCGATTCCGTTTGGCCGTTTGGCCAAAACTTCGCAGATGGCAAGTCGAGCCATCATGTTTTTTGGTGTAAACACGGTGGCGCCCAAACATCGAGCTTCTTTGTGAATTCAGCTTTGCGCAAGTTTGATTTAAACGGTTTGATGGTTAATCTTTAGCTCCTGGCCGATGCTCTGATTACTAACATGCCGATCAACTTTAATTACTTCTGTGCTTTTATCGACATTTTCGATTACGTGTCTGCCTAGGCTTTAACATAAAAAATAACTGAAACGGGTCAACGAAACCAAAATTTCACCTAGCTAGCTGTTAGAGTATCGGCATCATGAACACCATGCAAAATTTCAGCGCACTAGCTTGAATTTTCACCTTTTTCAAAGAAAAATTGTAAAATATACCGAATTTTCTCTTCGTTGACCTCCATTGTTAACACCCTGTAACTCACAAACGAATGGAACAAACAATGAACAATGAAGCATTTTTTTAAGTGTAAGGTTATCAGCTTTAAAATGAGTCTAAACTTGAAACTGTACGATCGATACTTCACGAGATATCGATCACTAAAGGCATCTATCGTGAAAAACGTCGATTTCTTTTCAGCCAACCTGATATGTGTTTGATAGCTACTATCATTACGCATCTAACGCAGTATACGCTTTTTTGTTAACGTGTAAACAACGCCTTTTTTAAGCATTTGATTATGTTTTGTTCCTGGTAGAGTTTTTTTGCGGGGAGTAATTTTTCATTAATGCTTGTACGTTAAAAAATAGTTAGTATTTGTTCCGTTGCATGAGTAACGATTTGGCAGAACAGCGGTGCACTTTTATGAAAGTATTGAAAAATAGGTCTCTGAGGGGACCGCTCCTAAACATGGAAAGTTCTATCGGCACGGAATCGAAGAATTACCTAAAACATGGCAGAAAGTAGTAGCTAACGACGGACAATACTTTAATTCAGGTAGTCATATTTTTTGTTGTTGTAGGTAGATCACAAATAAAAACCGCAAGAATTAAGTTCTACACCTAATAGTCGAGCATAAGTTTGATGACGCCCAGTTGTGAGCATGGGTTTGAAATGTGCGTAAACAACGTCCCGTGCGTCCCTAAAGTGGTCCTGATTTCGTGTTCGACAACCGTTTTGTACCTTCTTCTGGTCAGGCGATGGACAATTTATATCGACAAAGCTTAGTGCAGCCCGTCATTGGCTGGCCAATCAACTGGGGCGTCCTAAGGGTTCGAGATGAAGGATAACAGAACGTAAGCTGCTTAGCATCGGTGGGGGAAAGCATCCTATCGGACGTCCGCGTCGGCCTCTGCAAACATCTTTTTTTTTCGACTGGACACTGTCAACGCGCCGGGTCGGCGCACCGAAACCCAACGACCACAAACCAGCCCAAATCAGCCGACGACGACGGCGAAAACAACCCACAGCTTCAAACACAAACCTTCATTCGGCGGAGGGTGTGTATGCTAAAGATGAAAGCTGTCGAACGACACCGAACTCTCGGGTGCCGTTGATGGAATCCGCATTCGAGTCCGATTGAGGTCGGATGAAGCTTTCGCCGGCATTCTTCAGGTCTTCGATTGTCGTCCAGGCCGGACCAGTGTCAATACTGGGGGCGAGTTTTGGGTGTCTGGGTGCTCTCGTGGGTCTTCCCGGTGGGTGGCTAGGAATGTTGGATCATTTGAAACGTTGGGCCACACCAAGACGGGTTCGCTAGTTTCGGCTCATTTTGCAACTACTCGAAACGAACGGTACTTTCCCGGGCACGGTACGATGCGTCATGTTGTCGGTTGTTTGATGTTGGGAAGAGGCCCAAAAACTGACACAACAAGTTCGCGTCCAACCGGGAGATCACTCCGGTGGTGGCGGCTAGTGGCCAATGTAGACCAAGATGCACGCGAGTGTGTATTTGGGACGAGTCTCATGCGACACGGTGTCAGGTAACGGTAAACTTCAAAAGCGACCGAGAAGTCGATCGACGCGAGCGGACACTGCCCCATCTTCGCGTGGCGGCGACCTCGACCACGGATGTTGTGACGCATCGCTTCTATGTGTGCACCATTGTTTCAGTGTGTTTGTGTGGGTTCGATGCTGTGGCGATCGGTCAGCGAGTATGTTGCGAGACGCACCTGCCAAGCCGGTCTCATAAGAAGCGAACGTGCGGAGACACGTGGTGTTGGTGAGAGATGGCCCGAGAGGCGCGTTGCGATGATGATCGTGGTGATCATTCTGACGAAAGCACCTTGCGCACACCCCCCTGGCAAAAGCTCCCATTCACACGGTGGCGGCTCTCACAATGTCACGGTGGCGTGAACTGCGCCCAGAGTGATTGTTGAGCAATCGCCAAGGGTTCGTCGTGCGCCAAGAGTGGCGTCAAATGAATTCTCTCTGGCGAAAAAACACCCCCGGGGTGTGACGTAGTCGGCCCAACCACTGAAGGGTGCCGAAATTGGCAACCCGTACGGAGTGTGGTCTCCTGCATCACGTAACCAGCAGCATCAAACTATGCACCGCAAATGGTACGGCGGAGTGTACACAACTTTGTTGGCTGCTCGATACCGCGAAATGTTTTGGTGCTGGTTAAAATTCCAAGACACGTAATCCAACGACCTTACGACAGCCTTACATTTTGTGCGTCCTTTGTTGAACAATAAACTTTCAACGAATGGTGACGATTCCATTCCGTTTTCGTCAATACAGGGTGTTCCATCTATTGTTTAAATTCTGAAGATGGGGCGCAAAATATCGATGGGGGCGCTGTCGCTGTATGGCACTTAGCGCCGTCCTGTTGAAACCAAATGTCGTCCAAGTTTTCAACTTCAATTTCGCCGAAGAACCAATCAGCTGACATTTCTCGGTAGCGTACGCCATCGACGGTTACGGCGGCTCTTTCTTCATTTTCAAAGAAAAATGGACCGATGATGTCGTCAGACCAAAATCCACAATCACCGAGGTGGAAATAAGCTTTTCGTACATGAGTATGAGAGATTTCGTAGTCTTTGGAAATAAGTTTTTGATATTTTCCAATTTTTTGCAAGCGTATAGCATCCCATTTCGTAAATGTCAAAGCTGTTACTAAATGTTTTCAATTTCCAGAGTGAAGTTTGACGTTTGAAAAATCAAGTAATCGGTAGTCAAAACACTTGAAGGAGCAGCCTATAATATGTTCATATCAACATAAGACCAACTCTAATGTTTTGAAGAATTACCTAAAATATCTTTTAGTTGATAACGTTATCTTAGCTTCTTGACGGAATCTTCTATATTGGATGCGCAAAATTGTTTCTAAGCCGTTTTCGAAATACGATTCGTTGGCCATGTTACCAGCAAACTATTCGATTCTAGCAACTGCATTTAGACATGTTTTTTTATCTGTTTAAATAGCCATATTGAGCAACAATTTTAATTTTTTAAGTCCAGCTGATGCACTGTCAGGTTCAGGCAAATGCTGAGGAATGATTTCTAATAGAGTGAAGTGATGTTTACATGCTGTTTGTGCATGCAAATAAGTAAAACTGCAATGAGCACAGGAAACACTCTACTTCTCCGCACCGTGTTGATCTATTAAACATAGTTTCACAAATGGGTAGCAGGACGACAGAAAGGTCGGTATCGGCTGCTTGCTGCTCTGGTAGCCCTATCGACTATTTCTTGTGTCTCTTAAACACTCCATTTGTGTTAGGTAAGATGACTCATTTTAAACCGATCTCCTTCAAAGTAACCAGCAACAGCTATGTTACGTGGATTGGACATCTGTAATATGGCCCCTTGAATCTTGGATGTTTACGGACACCTGGTGGTCAAGGTGTACACAACATGGTGTTAGACCAAGAACTGTTCGTCCTCGTCGTCCGCACCGCAAACGGACATGCATCTTGCTAGCCCAAGTACTGTTGCTATCATGTAGACATGTTAAGGCATTTAAATTTGTATTGATTTTCTTACTGTTTTATTTAATTTAATTTAATTTAATATTTATTAAACCTGGTTGCTTAAAG
>NW_026453863.1:0-33256 GCF_943734635.1 Anopheles cruzii
AAGATAATCGTTTCGCCCAGACCCAGACAGCTCGCTAGCCACTAGACTAGACAACTGTCGTACTTGGTGTCTTCTCATGGGCCGAGTTTCCGAAGCGGGCGCATGAAATCCATTTGCTGAAGGATGCTTCTCCGGTGACGGCACTTCTTGGCAGAAGCCCTGCCACGGGCTGGCCTTGAATCCACGGGCCGGGGTTTGGCGGCGGGGTTACCCCAAAAGTGCCGAAAATAGACAAACAACTACCGATCACAGTCAGCCAAATCATCTTCCAGAAACGGAGCCACACACACACACACACGAACACTGTGGTTTCCAGCGTAAATATTATGCTTGAAATTTTCCCCACGCGCGGAATGGAGGTGCGGATGCGTGGATGTACCGAGGCGAACCGCGACCGGAAGGCGCCGAAGGTCGCCAGCCGGAACGGGACGCCGGAGAAGTTTACGTCAGAAGTTTACGGTGGGCCGTTCCCGGCGATGATAGATTACTCGTCGTTAACGGGAAGTCGTTGACGGCGTCGGCCGAGTGTTTTGGAATGTCGCCGAATAAATGCGGGGCGTGGGGCGGAATGACTATCTAATTTCATTAAATTGATTGTCAATGAGACGGATAAAGTTGGTGCCACGGCAGTCGGCAGGATCGGTCTTGTGGGGCGGGCAAAGCACACAAACGGGCGCTTGATCTCTCTACCGGCTACCGGGCACCGAAAGAAGGAACCGAGATTCGAGGATGATGATTAGCATTTCCGGGAAGATTTTGCTAATTTCCGGTGCGCACGAATCTGTAAATCCGGTGGCCAGTCCCGCGCTCGAGTCCATCCATCGCACCGCGGGAATCGCGGGTTTGGCCGCGAGCCAAACGCGGGCCTGTTTATTGCCCAAAAGGCGTTGCGCTAATGTTCGCGCATCAATCAGCAACGGTGCGCGGCAGTTGTTAAACGTACGCTAAAACCCACAAAGTAGTTTATTAGCCGTGAAAATGGCCACACTCGGCGGTGATTCGATGAGCGATGGCCACCGCTTTTGCCGCACGCTTCCGGCGATTATTCAAAGTTGCAGATGGCCCTTTAAATACTGTCCCGCGGCACCGGAAAGTCCCGCGTGTCCTGGGGACACACAATGGGTCCCGGTCTTTTTCCTCGTCAGTTCCAGAACTTTTGCAGTCCCAGTCGCGATTGCGTTGTTATGTTGTTTTACAAAAAGGTCAAATTTACGGAACCTTTCCGTGAGCCACGGAAAACAAAAGGACCCCCGGGAGCGCACAGTTATGGTGGTCGCGCCCGTGTCCGAAAGTGAAAATGGTCTGCAAATCTTGGCGGAACTTTCGCTGTCGAACAATGGTGACAAATTTGTGAGCAGAGCCTGTGCGAAACGGAACGGAATGGAGGGCCGGGACTGAACTTTCGAGAAAATTGAAAATGTTGCCCCGGAACAGATTCCCAAAAGGCAGCACGTTCGTGCGTCTGTGTGTGTGTTCCGTGGAAATACCAAGTAAAAGGAACGGGACGTGCCAACGTCGCACTGGCAACTCGCTCGCTCGCAGCCCATTAGCATGCACGCGAGCATAAATTGTTGAGTGAAAAAGTTTTATGCGTTTGTATCGGATTGGGCTTTGCCGCAAGTGCGGCAGAGAAGGAGAACAAACCGGAGGCCCCAAGACAGTGACAGTCCCTAGGAGTGCCTAGGCTGCTGGGCAAAGTTTTCCTTATCCCCATGTGCCAACGCGGGCCAAGTCTGGCCATGATTATTTGCCCTGATATTTCCGTGTACCAGCATTCATATCATGCGCGCCTACGCGGCCGGATAAAGGTATTCCGTACGATGAAATTGAAAACAGCGGTGCCAGCTGCGCCCAGCGAAAGGGGTTGCAATTGAGTTTTCCCGGTTTTATTTGAGTTGCGCGAAAATGTAATATCAGGTTGGGGAAAAAGTAATCGACGTTTTTCACGACAGATGCCTTTTGTGATCGATATCTCGTGAAGTATCGATCGTACAGTTTCAAGTTTAGGCTCGTTTTAAAGCTGATACTTTACACTTAAAAAAATACTTCATTGTTTTTTGTTTGTTCCATTCGTTTGTGAGTTACAGGGTGTTAACAATGGAGGTCAACGATGAAAAAATTCGGTATATTTTAAAGTTTTTGTCCGATAAAGGCGAAAATTCAAGCTAGGCCGCTGAAATTGTGCATGGTGTTTATGGTCTCGATACTTTAAAAGCTAGTAACGTTTAATTTTGGGTTCGTTGACCCGTTTCGGTTATTTTTGATGTTAAAGATGCATCTCGCACAGGCAGACCTGTCATCGAAAATGTCGATAAAATCACAGAAATAATCAAAGTTGATCGGCATGTTAGTAGTCAGAGCATCGACCAGGAGCTAAAGATTAACCGTCAGACAGTTTTAAGCCATTTGCGCAAATCTGGATTCACAAAGAAGCTCGATGTTTGAGCACCACCCCATTTACACCAAAAAACATTATGGCTCGAATTTCCATCTGCACAATTTTGGTCAAATGGAATAAACTCGAACAATTTCTTACACTGATGGGTACTGGGGATGAGAAATGGGATACATACGACAATACTGTGTGAAAATAATCGTGGTCTAAGCGTGGTGAAGCAGCTTTACCGGTGGTCAAATCAGGAATAACGGCTAGGAAGGTTCTACTGGGTATTTGGGTAGGACTTGAAAGGAATCGTTTATTATGAGTTGCTTCCGTGTAGCCAAACACTAAATTCAGATCTGTACTTTTAATTACTGCACCGTTCGAAGATAACAATTGACCAGAAACCACCAGAATCGGCCAACGGAAGAAAAATTGTGTTCCATCAGGACAACGAAATGTCACACACGTCTTTAGTGATTCGTCACAAAGTCCGGGAGCTTGGTTGGGAAGTTTTAATGCATCCACCGTATAGTCCGGACCTTGCACTAAGCGATTGACACCTTTTTCGCGCATTACAAAATTTCCTAAGTGATGAAAAACTGAGATCAAAAAAGGATTGTGAAAATGGGTTACTCGAGTTTTTCGCCAATAACGACTAAGCCTTCTATAAAAGAGGCAATATGAAGATATTTTTATAAAGGCAACAAATTTTCCAACAAAACGGTGCAAATTTGACGTAAATCGGACCATTGGAAATATCTTAAATAAAGTTTTGAAGTTCACGCCAAAAACGTCGATTACTTTTTCCCCAACCTGATATATTGGAAAGGCAAAAGTGGCTAACGTCGATCAACTCCGGCACGGGCGTTTGGGCAAGATAAACGATAAAGAAGAGAGGGCAGCAAAGAATTATGTAAGGTGCTTTCGGGTTCGGATCATCCCGTTCGAAGGGGTTCTGTTATCATAAGCAGTGTTTGCTGGAAGTGAAGAAAATCGGTACTGTTTGAGTTGAGAGCTTCGCCCGCATAATCCTGGCGTACGCAAATCCAGGAGTCAATTAAAGCCGCGGTACGTTTGATGTTTGGCGAAAATTTTCTTGTTTCTGCAACCAGCTGGCGCTTGGCATGATGTGCTGGAATCAGAAACAGTTACACGAAACTCGCGCCAGTCTCGCACGCATTAAACGCTTGATGAATATTGTATGAGACGCACCCGTCACTTGCAAAACGCCTTCAGGGTTTGGTCCGCGGTGTCCGCCAATATTCGCGATCGTTCGATTGGCGCACTCCACGTGGTGAGCGCGAGTTTAGCATTCGAAAGCGACACAGGTGAGCGTCTGCGACGGGGAACAAGCTCCGGTAACTTCCGGCGAATGGTACGGTATCAGTATGTTCCGGGCGAAATGGAATTGGCAATTCGCGCAATCCAATTTTGGCGCCCAAAACATATCGCGCCAAGTGAAGTCTTGGAGACGGCATCGCCGCCGGATCGATGTCAGCTGGATGGCTGACTGGCTGGCTGGTGTCGCCCCGGTTGTCGATTGCGACTCGTGCGTTAAGCTAATGCCAACAAATCATGATGCCGTTACAGATTCTTGCGCTCATCAATCTATCGCGCCAAGAGGCGAGAAGAACGTGGCCGGGCCGGGCGGGGCGGGGGCGCAAAAATCGAAACAGTGTACCCGGCCAGACCAGGTGTGAATAAATCAAATTACTTTCGGTTCGGTTCGTTCGTCTCGGGCCCCCGACGGTTCGGTGCCTTACCGGGGGCTCGGCGCCGAGTAACATAAAATATGTAGATTCGAACGTTAAAGCTTGAACGGGTGCGGGGAAAGAAACAAAACAACGCGTGGGTAATGCAGTCAGTCGATCGATCGAAAATTCGCACTCGTCTAAAAATATAACCGTCCAAGGCGCGGCCCAGACGACACAATTCGAGAGCGCTTTCTCGCACGAGGTGGATTAACATGGCGCCGTTAAAAATCGGCGTAAAAAGGCCACTTACTGGCCAGAAAGAAACCGAATTCTCGGTGCATTTTGCCGCGTCGATGGCGCTACTTCAGCTGATTAAACATCGAACACGTGCAACGACACGATTGGAGGGCAGAAACACCCCGGCACGGGGTTCAACGGGAGCACGCCACATACGCGACTCAGTTTGAAGCGTCCGCTGGCAGGAGTTTGTCCTCAAAATGGGACCGATGGTGCCCACCGTGGTGATGTTGTGCGCCGTTGTTTTATTAACGTTTGTACAGAGCTACGAACTGTTTAGACAGCGCTATACTGCAAACCTAACGCTACTGTACTCGTTCCCAGCCCAGGCCTTCCTGCGTCACACCAACACGTGAAGCACAAAAGAGTGCCATAAATAGGGTGTAATGTTTGTAGAAGCCAAATAAATAATTTGCCGTAAAGTGTAATGATGTGACTAATGGTTTAAATTTTATCGGAGCATCAATTAATCAGTCATGTTCGTGCGTTCGTTGTGTTAGCCTTAATTGACCCACTGTTTGCGTTTAGTGGAAAGCGTGCCATTTTAATTGGTCGTGCCATAGTTTCACAAATAACTGGCCACATCTCGCAGATGATGTGGCAGATGTAAAGCAGCTCAGCCGTGGGCCATTTATCTTCGCATCGCATTTAATTTGCCGCCTGTAATGGCGGTGGCCGATTGCCGTTGGTGACCGGCCTGTGACCGACCGAAGAACGGCAGGATCCGAAGCCCCTAGCGGCATTACGGTGTGCCATCGGGCTTCAGGATTTATGTTTTCCAATTTCGATGGAAATTAGATTAGAGACCCACCCGTGCGGTGGCGTTGTGCGTTCTCATCACTAGTTTACGGCTTACGCAACGCGACCCAATCGACCCGGTACACCCCAAGCCCTCCCCACGCGGGGAGGTTCCGAATAGAACCCGGTCCCCGGGTTATTGTGGTGAAAGTTTCAAACATCGATCTGATGCTGATAATCGTGATGTTTCGGATTGTTTTCTAGATTTACGTCACGGAGGAATCCGGTCGCTACGATCCCTGTCGGGGAGGTGCAGCCCAAATGGTTCCACTCACCAGTTCCGGTCACCCCGTCCGAAAGTCGTCGGAACGGAACGAGGGCGAACGAGCCCACCGACCTTTCTCGGGGAAATCAGGACAGGCCCGGCTACACGGCCCGTTGCATGTGTCAATTTATCTCTATCCAAAACGATATGATTGGCCCGGCCCGGTCGGGCTCCGTTTGGCCCATCGGAGCAGGAACTGCTGAGCCATGGCGACCGACATCACTAGCACGAGATGGACGAATGCCAATCTCATCGGCCGTCCGTGTGTTTTGCTTTCGGACGGCACTCGAGATGGCAGGAGGTCCTGTCATCAATCAGGATTAAATTAGGATCCATTCATCACCGCTACCAACGACAGCGGCACCAGCGCGGCCACGTGATGACCGTGAAATTGGCGGCGTAGGCCAACCCGGCCCCGCAGAAAGCTAGAAAATCAATCAAATCCCACGACTTTGGGAAACGGGAAAAAATGCGTGATGTGGTTTTGGGGAATCGTGAGGTTCCTGTTGTTGTTGGCCCAGCTTGACTCCACTTACCTGCGTGTAGGTCATCCAGCAGCACGGTTCCACCTGGTTGGAGTCGAGACCCCAGAACTCGAGCTCCTCCTCGAACAGCGGACCACAGACGTCGGTCGGATAGTGCAGCTTGCCGGTGCTGAAATGGAAAGCAAACCAACTCAAAACGGTGCATGATTCATGATGCTCGATGCCGGTAATGCGCCCCCCGGGGACACACACACCGGCTATTGGGATATTGGGTATGATGATTTATGTCGCAGCACATCGATCGCTCTTCGATCGCCGCAGTGAATTGCGAGTGTTTTTCGTCAACTTTCCAATATCTGATCAGCATAAAAGGCGAAATGGAATTCTTTGCCCAGCGCGCCGCAGCCGATCAGTTCAGGGGCCGGCTGATTAATAAAACATTTCAAAACGGCCATTCCGAGCGAGCCGGTGCCGGTTTTATGCTTATGCAGCACACACACACGATGCGGTGCCTGGTACCGGGTGGAAGTAAATGGCCTTCCGGGCCTGTCCGTCGGAAAAAGGAAATGAAAAATTCAAACCTAAATTCATTACGCAAACGGACAAAAGGAGAAAAATAAAAAACACGGGCACGTGGTAAGCGAATTTCATGCTCGAACGAAACCGAATGGCACGTGGCGAACGGCCTTCCGGTGGACAATTTATGGGAGTTTGCGGCAAACGGGGTGCGCTGCGTATGATACAGGGTTCGGTCGGTCACGATGCAGAGCTTACCGCACGCTCCGAAGGATAATTACACGAAGAAATCGTGGGAGCCTTCGAGTTGGCCGTATATTGATGGGAAACCGGACCGGAACTCTAAGGAAGGATGCTGCACCATATGGCGGAGCAATTAAAATAAACTTTTCCGCTACTCCAGACACACCGTTTTCGGAACGAACGTAATTAACCGCCCGGCATTAACACCGAGTTGGTATTGCGGGCCGATTAAATTGCTCACATATCATATGCCCCAAGGTGTCTTCCAGGTGAACGAAAAAACAGGGAAAGTTACTAAATCGCCGTCGAAACAGCGCTTGCCGTCCCCTTGGTGGTGGTCGGCGTTTGGCTGCAACCGAAGCCATACTTTTCTTATTTATGAAATCGTAAATTACAGGAAACTTTGTGCTAAACAACGTGCCGGGATTATCGGCGGCTGCGACTCGTTTGTTTGCGTTTGTTGCGGCCGGAGTACTTGGCTTTTAATGGATTTTGCTTTCCCGTTCTTCGATTAGAACGGAAGAAACGCTCCAACGGCTAGCGGCCATTCCTTGCTGTGGCCGTATGTCGTTCGCCTTGTGCGTCCGGCAGCGAATGAAATATTTACACCATCAATTCATTCTCGTTCACCCGAAAGGGTCGCCCTGAAAAGTGTGAGTGTAAGAGAGAGCCTGGCTTCTGGCTCTGGCAAGAGTTGCATGTAACGGAATCCGGTCTTAAGGTCCATCCGGTTTTACCCTTTTCAGAGGGAGTTTCGCAAGTTTTGCCCAAGGTTGGCAACGTGTTAAATTTTAAATCACCCCTGCTGTTGCTGCAAACTATGAACCAGTCCGATAGACACCCGCTCCCAGGGTTGGCCATGGGACGCACAGGACGCTTCCCGGTCCCGGGTGCAGTTCCGGCCAGCAACACCTGACGGCTTTTATGATTTTTGCAGAATAAATTAAAAACAAAGTGAAGCTTCCAATCCTTCACCGACGCTGGCAGTGCGCCACTGGAAGTTGTTTAATATGCATGGTCGCTTTGTATCCAGCAGTTGGAGTAGGGAAGAATAATTATCGGCTTACCGGTGGCCAAGTGTATCTCGTTTGCGGCACCCATAATGGTTCCTGCGGAAGCTGGAAAGGGAAGGAGTACTCCCAACACCGGCCGGACACACTCACGGCCCGTGAGAGGCCGTTCTTGGCTAAATTATTCATACACAGGCACACGGCACACGATCCGTGTGCAAACTTCCCGATAAGCTGGCTCATTAAAGTGTGGCTCGCTTGCAAGGAGACAACGGAACGGAACGGCGCTTGTTTCACGTGTGAACAGCTTGACAGTCATCGTTTCGCCCGGAGTCCCGGAACATCCTCTCACCTGAGATGAATATGTATTTTTCGGAAGCTCCGTGGTTGTATATTTTGAATACCGTCCCAGCCGTGCCAGCGTATGGACGGGTATGGAGGGGGGACGATATGCTAATCCACCGCGGCACACCTTTCCGGATGCTGCACAGAACCGGGAGCGGATTCCGGAAAATACCGTATTCTCGCGCTGGACCCGGGACCCGGGAACGGTGGATGTTGTCCACCGGACCGTGCCCTCTTTCGGGTGGATTCACGAGAAGGATTGGCCGGTGGTTTAGTAATTTAGAGATAATTTTTGAGTTTTCAACCGTAAAGTGGGCGGTTGAGGCGATGAAAGGTAATTCAACCGGTTTCAGCGAACCTGACACGAAATGAGCGCGCTCTTCACAGCGTGCTGCGATCAGGATCCGCGAAAGGGGTTTGATTGAATGGAAGGATATTGAGATATAAGCGACACTACATGATACGACCGCGGTATCCAGAACTTGCCCAATTAGCCCTTCTTTTTATCGAAGCGGCCCAAAAGCCACTAAAATATTCAATTTCTTAATCATATTAGCAGACGCGTTGCTCATTCTGGCGGAAGTTTTCCGTATCGAGCAGTATCCATGGCAACCGGCAGCCTCGCCTCGAAAGTAACAACTCCACCGGGAGCCTTTCAATGTGGTGGGGCGTAATTAGCGTATGTGTAGCCAAAGGAGACGCACCTTAATTTTAGCATTCGATCCCGGCACAGCGAAAGCCGGGATCTAATTTGGCCGCTCGGAGGCCGGTGCACGTATGGCACGTAAATATTTGATCGGGGCACGCATACTGACCGGTAGTAGTTGAGCACCTGGGCGAACACCCCCGGGTGGCGGTCGAAGAAGTACTCGTTCAGGATCGGATCGTAGTTGGCCAGGGCCTCCGTTAGCCGCGAGAGCCGGGTGGCCGGAATCTTCTTCAGCGTCGCCTTGTACGTCTCGTGCCGGATACCGCCAACGTTCAGCACCACCCGGTTCTCCGAGTCCATTAGGTTCATCCTGCCGGCGAGGTGTATCTGGTGGCCGGAGCACTACCTCCGGCCGCAGGGTGGCTGCTGCTGGTGCTGTTGCGCCGGCACGGTAAGTGAATTAAACTCGGGCAGTTTGTTTCGGTTCCGGGGTCTGTCGGGGCCGTCGAAAGCGGGGGGAAAACAAGCGGACTTTCGGTGTGGGCCTACGAGGGCACCAAATGTTCTTTCTAAAACACAGCGCTTTCCTTGTGAAAAGTCGGTCCAGACAGCGATTCTGAAGACCGACGCACCCGATCGCTGAGGGCACTGCCACGCGTCACTCGGCGGAACCTTTTCACGACCTTCACGACGAGCACGACCTTCGTCCCGCGAACACCGGGAATTACAATAAGCTGCTTTCACCAGGACCGAGGCCGAAGCCGCCCACTTTTACCACATTCGGGCACGCGGCCCGAATTTGGTGTTTTTTTCGCACTCCACAAACCCGAGCCGGAACCTGTTTTGCTTGTGGCCACACTTGGAACTGTGGTTTTGTCCTATCACGCCGTGGTCCTCGCGAATGAAATTCGTCACTGTTTAACCCCTTCTACCGGGGTCCCGTTTGGTAGAGAAAAAAGAACAGAAACTAAAAGTAAAACACTGAACTACAAACTACCACCAGTGCACCAGTGTGCTACTTCCCGCTTCTGGTTCCCCGTGCGTGCGGGAACGGATCACCGAAAGCCACTTCACGACACCGTCACCCGGCGAGCATGATTAACACTTTTGCACTTCCGGCCAGGCCCCCGGCCTGGTTGCTGCTACGTCCACGCTACGGTTTGATGCGTTTGCGTTTTCTCATTTCCGCCGTCGGGCACGCCGGGTGAATCCCGGCCCGCTTGGTATCGATCGACGAACCGGTTCCGGTCACTCCGAACGGCCGAACTCCGGGCACGCTGCAAGACGGAAGTGGGAAGAGTGAAAGAAAAGACACGTCAAGACGTTTGCCGGGATGAGTCATGCTGGAGTCAATGTTTTATGATCCCGCCCGGTTCCGTTGCGACCCGTCACGTTCCGGTCCCCCCCACTGGTGGGTCTTGGGAGCTACAAAATGGCTACTTACACTTTGCCGGCCCGTCAGTTTCACTTTCGATGGCCAATTTCGAGGGCACCTCGTAACGGTTTGATGGCTCGCTTCGGTTTCACTTTCATGCAGCGGATGACGCACCGGCACGTAACCGTTTCAGTCGATCGTGGACGCTGCACATGCTGTCACTGCTTAATTCCGATGCCGATGTTGGGCTGGGCAGTACCTTGCGAGAATGGGCCACCGAAAATTGGGCCAACTTTATGACAACGCCACGCACCAAGCGAATATGACACACGACGCTGACTGGTTGGTTGAGTGATGATACTTCTCGTTGCGCCCCGGTGAACAACGTCCTGGGAATCCCTTTGGGGCCGTTCGCCAACAAACAAGTGCCGCCGGTGCCACAACACTGCGATGGGTAGGGCCGGGCCAAGAAACGAGATTTTACGATGATGTAAATACTCGTCGTCAGGACCTACGGACCATAAGTGATTACGCTCTGTGGAAGACACGCAACAACGTGAAAGAGAGTGAAAAAAGCGACATTAATCTTCTTCGATCGAGCGTTTTTTGTTGCGTTGGGGTGTCTTCCTAACTGTGGCAATTTGGCACAAGATTAGGGCCATCAATGAACGAGTTTTTTTTCCCAAGCCTCGCTTTATTGGGACAACATTTGAAAATTCATTTCGAAACTTCTCACATCTGCCAACATCACACTAATGTTTTCTCACCGCAAAAGTGACTTTCGCGTTCGTTTGAAATAAACTTTTCGCCAGCAAGTGGCCGCAGTGGCCCGCGAGTGCTCTGTGCCTCGCTGTGTTATTTGGCACCGTTTAAATGTTTACCAAAATAAAGGGCTAACTTTGAAGCTTGCGGCTGCGCATCGGCTTGCTCCTGTACCGGCGATAAATCAAATATTTCTCAACTAATCCTCTCGCCCGGCCAACGGAAGGGTGCCGCGTGCCGCGTTGTTGGAAGGTTGTTTGAAAGTACCAGCCCGACCTGCGCTGCCTGTGCGCCGGATGTTCTCATCAAAGAATTATTCGCTCAGCCGACGACGTGCGCTTGTAAACAACGCCACACCCGATCTCGGAGTGGGCTGCAAACGGCACCCCGTGACGTGTCTTAGCAGGGCTAAGCTTGTTTGTTTAGCCGAAACAAGCTCAACATGTAGCAGAGCTGCTGCTGGTGCGACGATGGTTGATTTTCCTGTTGCTAAAAGGCCGTCCCGGCAATATCTCGCGCGGATCGCAATAAGTTGCCACAGGTTTTTCGGCTTCATCTTAAACGTGTTTTATGTGGTTGGACGGTCGGTTGGTCGGAGAAGCCATGCTTATGCACTTGCCGCGCCGTTTGAAGTGCTGCACGACCTTTATCCCGGCGGAGGTTAACGTTTTCGGTCGGTTAGCGGTGCCGGGCTCGCGGGAGCCAAATAAAACTTCATTCATCCAGTCGAAATCCGTATCGTAAAAGTTGGGTTTATGGTGGCCGGAGATCGACAGAATGGACCCTTATAAGCAATAAAAACGGTGGCCCTGGCTGCAAGATGAGACGCGATGGCCGAGCGAATTTATGTTAACGTTAACCTGTCTAATTATATAGAGGGTCCTGTCCGGTCGTGCCGTACATTTGGGCGGATAATTTACAATGAAGATTGTTAAAAGTATGAGCGAATGGTGATTAAATTTTTATTCTAAGCCCACGGTCGGAACACACCATTAAACGGTGTTGGAAATGTAATTTGGCCCGACTTGTGCTTTTGGAAGTCAATTTCGTCTCGAGATTCGTGAGTTACCAGGCGTCTCCATCGGACGCATCAAATTTATGGTAACAGCCCAGACGAGTCACTTACCGAGAAATTGCACGAAATCTTATTGCGTTTCGAGTGGTCAAATAATGGCTGACCTCTTTTTGTCCTCACGAACCATACAATAGATGAAACGAGGATCTCCGATGATTGGACGGTGGCGACCGCGCAACGCAGTCTAAGTATGATGTCGAAAACTGGTACACACAAAAATCCAATCATCGTTATTCGAGCGCCCGAAAATGATTAGTTTGTGTTCCGTGGCTGGCTGCTGCAAAGGCACATCACACGGAGAGCACCGAAGGAGAACACTTTAAAATGACTGATGGTGTGAGCAGCGCGATCTAGCGTGACAGTTTCGAGAGGTCGCCGGACCGGGCGGGCTCGGCTTAGTTTGTTCGGTGAATGATTTATCATCGCTGGTAGCGCGACGGATTGATGAGCTATAAAATGGTGCACAATAAGACCTAGTTGACCTGAACTGGTTGATAAAAGTCGTAACCCGCATCCATAATTCATGCCGCTTGCGGCCACTGCACCTCGTTAGCCGGCCCGCTCGATGGTTTTAATTTTCCTCCAGAGTACAGTTTGGAAGTCGTTCACGAAATAGGTCATCAGAAATGCTGCCTGAACAGCAGCATGTTGGAACAGCAGCAGCCATTGGGCCTCGGTCGGGCAGAACTGTCGAGCTTCTCGACAGCGTCCTTTCGCACCATCCGCTTTCTCGCCGGAAAACGTCGATAGAACTTCTTGCACTTGCTTTGCGTTTCCGCAAGAAAAGTCCACTTCTTGTCGATTTAAAATAAAATCAGCACACAAAAAAGGGGTGAAAAATAAATGTTGTACTAAGGATGAACACGCTTTTAACACCCGGCAGTGCGGCTGCTGAGCGAGAAACCAGGAACTTGTTCCTGTCCTGGGGCTACGATCGATTTTCAATGGCCTCGCAGTGTACCGCTTGGCATGTTCTTCGCAACCAAGCTGCCGCAAACCAAACTATGCTAAGGCGGTTTGAACATTGGGACATATTCTTAGCAAGCGTTTTTTGTGTCGTTAATCTCTTTTAGTTCGTAGTTGAATAAATCTTTGTTGAAATTTACATGAACAATCATTCCAAAGGTATGAAACTGTTTTTACTAACGCATTAGAGAAAGGATGAAAATCTCAAGTTTAGTACAACGGTTTCAAACTAGCCTAAATGAAAACCCTCCTCGATTTTCACGGTTGTTACCATAAATGGTGACTTTTTATTGAAAGTTCGTCCCAGCTTACCGAACCGAATCGACCACCGTTTGGGAGAGCAAAGCGCTTGACCACAACCATGATCTAAGGGAACCGCAGAACACGGCTTAGCACGGGAAAAATCAGGGTCCACGAAACGAGCATAAGATAGGCACCGGTTGGTACAATAGAGTCAGACGGGACGGTTCCAAGGTGTATTCATTTCAAATCATAAGCCTTTCGATCGATCGAAATTTGATCCTTTCATTTTGGGATTTCAATCTTTGCCCCTACCCCGAAAAGACGTAAAGAGGACTGTCAGCAGCTTGACAGCTAGTTCATCAGAGCAAGGTAGCTTTTCGATTAGTGTACAATAAGTAACCGCAACCATATCGCCACGATAGTAGGCCTTTGCCAAGGCACAAGCTACACCGCGAACGCTCCAATCGTAGTAATCTTTGCCGTTACTCTGCCAATGTCGACGCATTCGTTAGACTTTCGGCAGAGCAGAATGATGTCGAAAAGTATGGGAAGGTAAGTGAACGGCGTGTGGCCTTATTAAACGACAGGAAGTTTTTGAAGCATGTATTCCGTGTCAAGTAGGGCCGTAGGCGATGTCGTGCTCCGAACGCCCGCATCAGTGGCCAGCAAAGGATCGTCCTCCAGTACGCGCATCCCGTCCAGGAAACAATCGATGGTACATGCCTACATGAAGAAGTATGTATAACGGCATGGCACCAAAACCAAAATTCATCCCAATTGTTTCGAACGTTACTTGTTTTTCTTTTACAGAGGCTCGAACCTCTCCCGGCGGCAGTTGCAGTTTGGTGATGGGAAACCACTGCTCACCACGTCCACTGTCCAAAAAATGGCCACGCAATGCGTGATTTACCGGGAGAAAGAATCGACGGAACCGTCCACATGCGACTGTGGTGTGCCGACATCGGAACCAGTCGGGAATTGCACTTTTATGAACATATGCCAGGAGGACACCTGGCCATGTCGGTTGCGGATGTCATGGCGACGGGTATCTCATTGGCTGCTGCGGATGCTAGAAGTGATCTTGGTCGTACTATCGTACGCATCGATTATTAGCATCACAGCTTCGATCGCGGACCCATTTCAGTCCGGTGGTGACCATGAGCAAAAACCAGGCGGAATGAGCCCAGGCGATGCAGAAGATTTGGAACCTATCGAGCAACCGAACACCATGGTCATGGCTATCTTCCGGCCACAAAACTCTTCGGCCATGGTTGACAATAGCCGGTCGATGAACTTTTTTGAGTTGCTGATGATGGCGTTTAAGAAACTATTTTTATTTTTCGATTATTTAGTAGAGGTTGATTAGAAGCAGTGCGTGCAAGATAATAAAGCTGTGAAGTTAGAATTCTTGTGCAACATTTTATGGTTACTTCTACAATTAACCAAGCTCTCCTGTTATTGCTTAGTCTTTGTCTGCATTAAGGCCGATTCGATCTGGTTGTGGTAATAGAATACGATGCACTAGCACGTCCATATGGATTGTTCGATAGCCTACGATTAATGCCAAATACCGATGGGGGATGTTACGGAATTAACCCCCGCCCGGTTACCCTCTCGTAGGGGGTGTGCCGTCCTGGACAGATGTGACGGAAATCGATCCTAATTGTGAGCCCGCCTGGAAGCTGGGTGCGTCAGCAGAGCCATCGTCTTCGCATGCGAGATGATCCGATTTGCACCGATGACAAGGTTGTCGTCGGTTGGCAAATGTCGCCTTCCGTCGGCCGGACCGGGCGGCATCGGCTCTATCGATTGGCCATCGGGAACAGGGAAGCGCTGGCCGACAGCATCCGGTGGCTGCAAATAAAGTTAGTCCCTCGAGCCGACCGTGGCCGACAGCATATTTGCGAATCGATATCCGGTGTCCGGCTACGACGTTGGCCGGCGTGAAACCATTCCACCGCACGGCCGGGCCATTGCGTCATTCTCCTTCACTCCTTCCAACCTACCGGTCGCGGTCGGCTGGTGGTCGAATTGTGGTCACATCGGCAAGACACCGACCGTGCGGCAGCCAACCCGAGTGGTGCGAGCATTGCAGCGAACTGGAAGTCGTGGGCCTTAGCAGCGGGCCGCAGCCGCAAGCGCTTTCATGTCGTCCCATAATCCGATTGCCATTTCCTGTGGCGTCGTCCATGTGCGCCACGAATGCAGGGAACCGTGCCACGCGTGCGAGATTAAAACGCTGTTTTGGCCATCGAAACGGCGACTGCATAGATTTAGTGAGCACGAGGACCACGTTCCTGTGGCCGGGAACATTGCACCGAGGACCACTCTCGTCCGTGACCGATGTTAGTGGGTTTTCCGTTCCGACCACCACCCCGTGGCGTGGCGTGGAGACCGATGTAAATTGGATCTAAATAATTGATATTCGGCGCTCCATTGTCACTCCGTTGACACTTCCGCGGGTTGCGCTCGCGAAAAACGGACGGTGTTTCGGGGTGGTCCAAAATAACCGCTCTGCCATTTAATGTGTTCGCGACAAGTGTTTGTCGCGAACGGCGGTTATTTGGTGTAACGAGAAAATCGATGAACTGCTCGTGCCGCGGCCGCTGTCGAGTAGAGCGACGGAGTTGAGGACCTTTAGAGTGTTTCGTTCAAACAGGACGGTAGCTCGGTGTTTGCGCGAGCAATGGGCCATCATTATCGTTGGTGATCCTTAACGAAGTCACGGGAGATGAAGAATAATTTGAATGCCCTTTGAGGCGGTCATAACCCGGGGGAGGGCACTGGTCGTAGTCTGGCAAGTTTGTGATGAGTTTCAAGAACTTCACGATGGCTTCCACACTCTTGTACGAACCCAGAGCCGGATTTCTTAATCAAACCTTAGTTTCATGTCTGTGTCAAGCGGAGCTCATTTTCCATTTTCATCGTCCAGCTTTCGTCAGAAATGGGACTGATGTGGAGAAAAAGATCACTAATAGGTTGTTTAAAGATCGAGCGTGGGCAGCAAAATGGTTTGCAAGAAAATATGCAATCAATTGACTTTGATGTTTGTCCCACTTTTAGTAGCTTCATTCATTTTCTCGGCCAAATTCTTAACCACGTGACTTTTTCTGATAAAAACCGTATCAACCAGCAAAGCGAGATCTAAACACCAGCCCCATAGGCGCTAATAATAGTAACAGTAACAATAAAGACTGAAATTAATTGATCTTTATTCACAAAACTACGTTCCGGTTGCTTTCCGGTAGCGAAAAATCTACCGCAGGGAGTCGTAAATCTTGGAATAGATTTTACGCATCAGTGATCGCCCTTTAAAGCAAACATAAAGCCAGTTCACTCTTTACGGGTGTGCGCGCTACGCGCTCAGAGTGTTTAAAGTTGCTGTAATGGTGATCTTCTGTTGGGCCATAACAGCTTGGCCAGCCAGCCGTTTGTGGAATCGATATCTTCTCAGCCCAGTAGGGTGGCAAGCATCGCATCATTAGTGGGATCCCGCCGTGCGTTGCACCGGCTCCAGCACGGGTGGCGATCGATCGGGGCACAATCGACGGGATGCCCCGCCCGACATCAATATTATCCAAACGCCGTGTAGCGATGCTATTTTTATGCGCCCGAGCGGCCACAGATTGTCCGCAGATGTCGCGAGTGAGTCACAACCGTGCAACGTGTTTCCTTCTTGCGTCTGTGCGTCTTCGTGGCCTCGATTCCGGACTGGAGTCGAAGCGTGCATTAGCCCGGGCCCCTGTCGACAAGTCGCCCATTTGTAGCCACTAAAACGGATTCGCTGCCCGTTTCGGGAGGGCGATGTTCAGAACGATGTTGGTGATGATAATGTGATGATTAAACTGATGATAAATTTCCCGTCCGCCATCGCCGTTGGTTTCCCAATCGGTGCATTTACAACTCGATGAACCATTTTTCGCGTGGCGAATTAATGGTACAAATGCGTTGCCATGCCAACCGTTTCGACGATGGTACGTCTTTTCGAAGTATTTAAAAATATTCTTCTATCGAATGGCCAGACACACCAGGCGCTTCGTCGTCACGATGGTCTCGCCGTCACTCGGTCGGGCTTAGGCCTGGGGATATTTGCGTAAATAATAAACGAGCCCCGGACGACGACGTCCGGGTGACTGTGGCGACCCTCAAGGGGGTCCGTGGGTCGCACGTT
Organism: Anopheles cruzii; assembly: GCF_943734635.1. Classification (NCBI taxonomy): domain Eukaryota; kingdom Metazoa; phylum Arthropoda; class Insecta; order Diptera; family Culicidae; genus Anopheles; species Anopheles cruzii. Next base: position 17,278 of record NW_026453863.1, read on the forward strand.
GTGGCGCACATTATCTTTGGCAAACACAGTTTCGGTTCAATCTTTCGGAAGACAGCGGGCCGTACACGTGCGCGCTCGAATCATTAGATGGAATCATACGGCAGCTCCGACTTCAGGCACCGTGCTTCCGCCACGCGTCCGGATATCATATCTGGAAGTCCGGGGAACCGGGGTTGGTAAATTTTTAACGCGCTCCGAACGAAATCAAAGCGCGTGGACTGATGAAAGTTTGCGTCTGGCCTGACTCTCGAGGGTTTATTTTTCTGTGCGAATTGGCGCCACAGCCCGGTCAGTCAGTTGGAGAGCCGGTAAACAGAGGACTCACTCACTAATGGAAGATAATCGTTTCGCCCAGACCCAGACAGCTCGCTAGCCACTAGACAACTGTCGTACTTGGTGTCTTCTCATGGGCCGGGTTTCCGAAGCGGGCCCATGAAATCCATTTGCTGAAGGATGCTTCTCCGGTGACGGCACTTCTTGGCAGAAGCCCTGCCACGGGCTGGCCTTGAATCCACGGGCCCGGGGTTTGGCGGCGGGGTTACCCCAAGAGTGCCGAAAATAGACAAACAACTACCGATCACAGTCAGCCAAATCATCTTCCAGAAACGGAGCCACACACACACACACGAACACTGTGGTTTCCAGTGTAAATATTATGCTTGAAATTTTCCCCACGCGCGGAGTGAAGGTGCGGATGCGTGGATGTACCGAGGCGAACCGCGACCGGAAGGCGCCGAAGGTCGCCAGCCGGAACGGGACGCCGGAGAAGTTTACGTCAGAAGTTTACGGTGGGCCGTTCCCGGCGATGATAGATTACTCGTCGTTAACGGAAAGTCGTTGACGGCGTCGGCGGCCGAGCGTTTTGGAATGTCGCCGAACAAATGCGGGGCGTGGGGCGGAATGACTATCTAATTTCATTAAATTGATTGTCAATGAGACGGATAAAGTTGGTGCCAGTCGGCAGTCGGCAGGATCGGTCTTGTGGGGCGGGCAAAGCACACAAACGGGTGCTTGATCTCTCTACCGGCTACCGGGCACCGAAAGAAGGAACCGAGACCGAGGACCGATGATTAGCATTTCCGGGAAGATTTTGCTAATTTCCGGCGCGCACGAATCTGTAAATCCGGTGGCCAGTCTCTCGCTTGAGTCCATCCATCGCACCGCGGGAATCGCGGGTTTGGCCGCGGGCCAAAGGCGGGCCTGTTTATTGCCCAAAAGGCGATGCGCTAATGTTCGCGCATCAATCAGCAACGATGCGCGGCAGTTGTTAAACGTACGCTAAAACCCACAAAGTAGTTTATTAGCCGTGAAAATGGCCACACTCGGCGGTGATTCGATGAGGGATGGCCACCGCTTTTGCCGCGCGCTTCCGGCGATTATTCAAAGTTGCAGATGCCCCTTTAAATACTGTCCCGCGGCACCGGAAAGTCCCGGGTTTCCCGGGGACACGCACAATGGGTCCCGGTCTTTTTCCTCGTCAGTTCCAGAACTTTTGCAGTCCCAGTCGCGACAACGCAATGTTGTTTTACAAAAAGGTCAAATTTACGGAACCTTTCCGTGAGCGACGGAAAACAAAAGGACCCCCGGGAGCGCACAGTTATGGTGGTCGCGCCCGTGTCCGAAAGTGAAAATGGTGCAAATCTTGGCGGAACTTTCGCTGTCGAACAATGGTGACAAATTTGTGAGCAGAGCCAGTGCGAAACGGAACGGAACGGAGGGCCGGGACTGAACTTTCGAGAAAATTGAAAATGTTGCCCCCGAACAGATTCCCAAAAGGCAGCCATTCGTGCGTCGTGGTGTGTGTGTGTTCCGTGGAAATACCAAGTAAAAGGAGCGGGACGTGCCAACGTCGCACTGGCAACTCGCTCGCTCGCAGCCCATTAGCATGCACGCGAGCATAAATTGTTGAGTGAAAAAGTTTTATGCGTTTGTATCGGATTGGGCTTTGCCGCAAGTGCGGCAGAGAAGGAGAACAAACCTGAGACCCCAAGACAGTGACAGTCCCTAGGAGTGCCTAGGCTGCTGGGTAAAGTTTTCCTTACCGCCCATGTGCCAACGCGGGCCAAGTCTGGCCATGATTATTTGCCCTGATCCTTCCGTGTGCCAGCATTCATATCATGCGCGCCTACGCGGCCCGGATAAAGGTATTCCGTACGATGAAATTGAAAACAGCGGTGCCAGCTGCGCCCAGCGAAAGGGGTTGCAATTGAGTTTTCCGGGTTTTATTTGAGTTGCACGAAAATGTAATATATTGGAAAGGCAAAAGTGGCTAACGTCGATCAACTCCGACACGGGCGTTTGGGCAAGATAAACGATAAAGAAGAAAGGGGGGCAAAGAATTATGTAAGGTGCTTTCGGTTTCGGATCATCCCGTTTAAAGGGGTTCTGTTATCATAAGCAGTGTTTGCTGGAAGTGAAGAAAATCGGTACTGTTTGAGTTGAGAGCTTCGCCATCATAATCCTGGCGTACGCAAATCCAGGAGTCAATTAAAGCCGCGGTACGTTTGATGTTTGTGCGAAAATTTTCTTGTTTCTGCAACCAGCTGGCGCCTGGCCTGATGTGCTGGAATAAGAAACAGTTACACGAAACTCAACACCGGTTCGCGCCAGTCTCGAACGCATTAAACGTTTGATGAATATTGTATGAGACGCACCCGTCACTTGCAAAACGCCTTCAGCGTTTGGTCCGCGGTGTCCGCCAATATTCGCGACCGTTCGATTGGCGCACTCCACGTGGTGAGCGCGAGTTTAGCATTCGAACGCGGCACAGGTGAGCGTCTGCGACTGAGAACACGCTCCGGTAACTTCCGGCGAATGGTACGGTATCAGTATGTTCCGGGCGAAATGGAATTGGCAATTCGCGCAATCCAATTTTGGCGCCCAAAACATATCGCGCCAAGTGAAGTCTTGGAGACGGCATCGCCGCCGGATCGATGTCAGCTGGCTGGATGGCTGACTGGCTGGCTGGTGTCGCCCCGGTTGTCGATTGCGACTCGTGCGTTAAGCTAATGCCAACAAATCATGATGCCGTTACAGGTTCTTGCGCTCATCAATCTATCACGCCAAGAGGCGAGAAGAACGTGGCCGGGCCGGGTGGGGGGCGCAAAAATCGAAACACTGTACCCGGCCAGACCAGGTGTGAATAAATCAAATTACTTTCGGTTCGGTTCGTTCGTCTCGGGCCCCCGACGGTTCGGTGCCTTACGGGGGGCTCGGCGCGAAGTAACATAAAATATGTAGATCCGAACGTTAAAGCTTGAACGGGTGCGGGGAAAGAAACAAAACAACGCGTGGGTAATGCAGTCAGTCGATCGATCGAAAATTCGCACTTGGCTAAAAATATAACCGTTCAAGGCGCGGCCCAGACGACACAATCTTTCGGGAGCGCTTTCTCGTACGAGCAGTGGATTAACAAGGTGCCGTTAAAAATCGGCGTAAAAAGGCCAATTACTGGCCAGAAAGAAACCGAATTCTTGGTGCATTATGCCGCGTCGATGGCGCCACTTCAGCTGATTAAACATCGAACACGTGCAACGACACGATTGGAGGGCAGAAACACCCCGGCACGGGGTGGGTTCAACAGTAGCACGTCACACGCGCGGCTCAGTTTGAAGCGTCAGCTGGCAGGAGTTTGTCCTCAAAATGGGACCGGCGGTGGTGCTGTGCGCCGTTGTTATATTAACGTTTGTACAGAGCTACGAACTATTTAGACAGCGCTATACTGAAAACCTAACGCTACTGTACACGTTCCCATCCCAGGCCTTCCTGCGTCACGCCAACACGTGAAGCACAAAAGAGTGCCACAAATAGGGTGTAATGTTTGTGGAAGCCAAATAAATAATCCGCCGTAAAGTGTAATGATGTGACTAATGGTTTCAATTTTATCGGAGCATCAATTAATCAGTCATGTTCGTCCGTTCGTTGTGTTAGTCTTAATTGACCCACTGTTTGCCATACGTTTAGTGGAAAGCGTGCCATTTTAATTGCCATAGTTTCGCAAATAACTGGCCACATCTCGCAGATGATGTGGCAGATGCAAAGCAGCCCAACCGTGGGCCATTTATCTTCGCATCGCATTTAATTTGCCGCCTGTAACGGTGGTGGCCGATTGCCGTTGGTGACCGACCGAAGAACGGCAGGCTTGCCAAAGCCTCTAGTGGCATTACGGTGTGCCATCGGGCCTCAGGATTTATGTTTTCCAATTTCGATGGAAATTAGATTAGAGACCATCCCCGGCGTTGGCGTTGTGCGTTCTCATCACTAGTTTACGGCTTACGCAACGCGACCCAATCGACCCGGTACACCCCAAGCCCCCAGGGGGGAGGTTCCGAATAAAACCCGGTCCCCGGGTTATTGTGGTGAAAGTTTCAAACATCGATCTGATGCTGATAATCGTGATGTTTCGGATTGTTTTCTAGATTTACGTCATCGGGGAATCCGGTCGCTACGATCCCTGTCGGGGGAGGTGCAGCGCAAATGGTTCCACTCACCGGTTCCGGTCAGCCCGTCCGAATGGAACGAGGGCGAACGAGCCCACCGACCTTTCTCGGGGAAATCAGGACAGGCCCGGCTACATGGCCCGTTGCATGTGTCAATTTATCTCTATCCAAAACGATATGATTGGCCCGGCCCGGTCGGGCTTGGTTGGGCCCATCGAAGCAGGAACTGCTGAGCCATGGCGACCGACATCACTAGCACGGGATGGACGAATGCCAATCTCATCGGCCGTCCGTGTGTTTTGCTTTCGGACGGCACTCGAGATAGCAGGAGGTCCTGTCATCAATCAGGATTAAATTAGGATCCATTCATCACCGCTACCAACGACAGCGGCACCAGCGCGGCCACGTGGTGACCGTGAAATTGGCGGCGTAGGCCAACCCGGCCCACAGAAAGCTAGAAAATCAATCAAATCCCACGACTTTGGGAAAAAATGCGTGATGCGGTTGGGGAATCGTGATGTTCCTGTTGTTGTTGGCCCAGCTTGACTCCACTTACCTGCGTGTAGGTCATCCAGCAGCACGGTTCCACCTGGTTGGAGTCGAGACCCCAGAACTCGAGCTCCTCCTCGAACAGTGGACCACAGACGTCGGTCGGATAGTGCAGCTTGCCGGTGCTGAAATGGAAAGCAAACCAACTCAAAACGCGGCTCAGTCACCATGGTGCATGATTCATGATGCTCGATGCCGGTAATGCGCCCCCCGGGGACACACACACCGGCATCAGGATATTGGGTATGATGATTTATGTCGCAGCACACCGATCGCTCATCGATCGCCGCAGTGAATGGCGAGTGTTTTTCGTCAACTTTCCAACATCTGATCAGCATAAAAGGCGAAATGGAATTCTTTGCCCAGCGCGTCGCAGCCGATCAGTTCCAGGGGCCGGCTGATTACTAAAACATTTCAAAACGGCCATTCCGGGCGGAGCCGGTGCCGGTTTTATGCTTATGCAGCACACACACACACGATGCGATGCCTGGTACCGGGTGGAAGTAAATGGCCTTCCGGGCCTGTCCGTCGGAAAAAGGAAATGAAAAATTCAAACCTAAATTCATTACGCAAACGGACAAAAGGAGAAAAATAAAAAACACGGGCACGTGGTAAGCGAATTTCATGCTCGAACGAAACCGAATGGCACGTGGCGAACGGCCTTCCGGTGGACAATTTATGGGAGTTTGCGGCAAACGGGGTGCGCTTCGTATGATACAGGGTTCGGTCGGTCACGATGCAGAGCTTACTACGTTCGCTCGCTCGCTCCGAAGGATAATTACACGAAGAAATCGTGGGAGCCTTCGAGTTGGCCGTATATTGATCGGAAACCGGGCCGGAACTCTAAGGAAGGATGCTGCTCCATATGGTGGAGCAATTAAAATAAACTTTTCCGCTACTCCAGACACACGGTTTTCGGAACGAACGTAATTAACCGCCCGGCATTAACACCGCAGTTGGCTTGGGGGCCGATTAAATTGCCCACATATCATATGCCCCAAGGTGTCTTCCAGGTGAACGAAAAAACAGGGAAAGTTACTAAATCGCCGTCGAAACAGCGCCTGCCGTCCCCTTGGTGGTGGTCGGCGTTCGGCTGCAACCGAAGCCATACTTTTCTTATTTATGAAATCGTAAATTACAGGAAACTTTGTGCTAAACAACGTGCCGGGATTATCGCCGGCTGCGACTCGTTTGTTTGCGTTTGTAGCGGCCGGAGTACTTGGCTTTTAATGGATTTTGCTCTCTCGTTCTTCGATTAGAACGGAAGAAACGCTCGAACGGCTAGCGGCCATCCCTTGCTGTGGCCGTATGTCGTTCGCCTTGTGCGTCCGGCAGCGAATGAAATATTTACACCATCAATTCATTCTCGTTCACCCGAAAGGGTCGCCCTGAAAAGTGTGAGTGTAAGAGAGAGCCTGGCTGCTGGTTCTGGTAAGAGTTGCATGTAACGGAATCCGGTCTCAAGGTCCATCCGGTTCCCGGACCCTTTTCAGAGGGAGTTTCGCAAGTTTTGCCCAAGGTTGGCAACGTGTTAAATTTTAAATCATCCCTGCTGTTGCTGCAAACTATGGACCAGCCCGATAGACACCCGCTCCCAGGGTTGGCCATGGGACGCACAGGACGCTTCCCGGTCCCGGGTGCAGTTCCGGCCAGCAACACCTGACGGCTTTTATGATTTTTGCAGAATAAATTAAAAACAAAGTGAAGCTTCCAATCCTTCACCGACGCTGGCAGTGCGCCACTGGAAGTTGTTTAATATGCATGGTCGCTTTGTATGGCAGCAGTTGGAGTAGGGAAGAATAATTATCGGCTTACCGGTGGCCAAGTGTATCTCGTTTGCGGCACCCATAATGGTTCCTGCGGAAGCTGGAATGGGAAGGAGCTCTCCCAACACCGCCGGACACACTCACGGCCCGTGAGAGGCCGTTCTTGGCTAAATTATTCATACACAGGCACACGGCCCACGATCCGTGTGCAAACTTCCCGATAAGCTGGCTCATTAAAGTGTGGCTCGCTTGCAAGGAGACAACGGAACGGAACGGCGCTTGTTTCACGTGTGAACAGCTTGACAGTCATCGTTTCACCCGGAGTCCTGGAACATCCTCTCACCTGAGATGAATATGTATTTTTCGGAAGCTCCGTGGTTGTATATTTTGAATACCGTCCCAGCCGTGCCAGCGTATGGACGGGTATGGACGGGGGACGGTATGCTAATCCACCGCGGCACACCTTTCCGGATGCTGCACAGAACCGGGAGTGGATTCCGGAAAATGCCGTATTCTCGCGCTGGACGCGGGACCCGGGAACGGTGGACGTTATCCACCGGACCGTGCCCTCTTTCGGGTGGATTCACGAGAAGGATTGGCCGGTGGTTTAGTAATTTAGAGATAATTTTTGAGTTTTCAACCGTAAAGTGGGCGGTCGAGGTGATGAAAGGTAATTTAACCGGTTTACGCGAACGTGACACGAAATGAGCGTGCTGCGATCAGGATCCGCGAAAGGGGTTTGATTGAATGGAAGGATATTGAGATATAAGCGGCACTACATGATACGACCGCGGCATCCATAACTTCCCCAATTAGCTCTTTTTTTCATCGGAGCGGCCCAAAAGCCACTAAAATATTCAATTTCTTAATCATATTAGCAGCCGCCTTGCTCATTCTGGCGGAAGTTTTCCATACCGCGCAGTATCCATGGCAACCGGCAGCCTCGCCTCGAAAGTAACAACTCCAACGGGAGCCTTTCAACGTGGTGGGGCGTAATTAGCGTATGTGTAGCCGAAGGAGACGCACCTTAATTTTGCCATTCGATCCCGGCACACCGAAAGCCGGGACCCAATTTGGCCGCTCGGAGGCCGGTGCACGTGTGGCACGTAAATATTTGATCGGGACACGCATACTGACCGGTAGTAGTTGAGCACCTGGGCGAACACCCCCGGGTGGCGGTCGAAGAAGTACTCGTTCAGGATCGGATCGTAGTTGGCCAGGGCCTCCGTTAGCCGCGAGAGCCGGGTGGCCGGAATCTTCTTTAGCGTCGCCTTGTACGTCTCGTGCCGGATACCGCCAACGTTCAGCACCACCCGGTTCTCCGAGTCCATCAGGTTCATCCTGCCGGCGGGGTGTGTCTGGTGGCCGGAGTGCTACCTCCGGCCGCAGGCTGGCTGCTGCTGCGCCGGCACGGTAAGTGAATTAAACTCGGGCAGTTTGTTTCGGTTCCGGGGTCTGTTGGGGCCAGCGAAAGCAGTATGGGCCTTTCGGTGTGGGCCTACGAGGGCACAAAATGTTCTTTCTAAAACACGCCTTGTGAAAAGTCGGTCCAGACAGAGATTCTGACTGGACCGAGGCAACCGATCACTGAGGGCACTGTCACGCGTCACTCGGCGGAACCTTTTCACGACCTTCACGACGGGCACGACCTTCGTTCCGCGAACACCGGGAATTACAATAAGCTTCTTACAGCAGGGCCGAGGCCGGAACCACCACAAGGCCACGCGGGCCGAATTGGGTTTTTTTTTCGCACTCCACAAACCCGAACCGGAACCTGTTTTGCTTGTGGCCACTTGGGACTGTGGTTTTGTCCTGTCACGCCGTGGTCCTCACGAAGGAAATTTGTCACTGTTTAACCCCTTTCTATCGGGGTCCGTTTGGTAGAGAAAAAAGAACAGAAACTAAAAGTAAAACACTGAACTACAAACTACCACCACTGCACCAGTGTGCTACTTCCCGCTTCTGGTTCCCCGTGCGTGCGGGAACGGACCACCGAAAGCCACTTCACGACACCGTCACCCGGTGAGCATGATTAACACTTTTGCACTTCCGGCCAGGCCCCCGGCCTGGTTGCTGCTACGTCCACGCTACGGTTTGATGCGTTTGCGTTTTCTCATTTCCGCCGTCGGGCACGCCGGGTGAATCCCGGCCCGCTTGGTATCGATCGACGAACCGGTTCCGGTCACTCCGAACGGCCAAACTCCGGGCACGCTGCAAGACGGTGGCGGGAAGAGTGAAAGAAAAGACACGTCAAGACGTTTACCGGGATGAGTCATGCTGGAGTCAATGTTTTATGATCCCGTCCGTCACGTGCCGGTCTTCCCCCCCCTGGTGGGTCTTGGGAGCTACAAAATGGCTACTTACACTTTGCCGTCCCGTCAGTTTCACTTTCGATGGCCAATTTCGAGGGCACCTCGTAACGTTTTGATGGCTCGCTTCGGTTTCACTTTCATGCAGCGGATGACGCACCGGCACGTAACCGTTTCAGTCGATCGTGGCCGCTGCACATGCTGTCACTGCTTAATTCCAATGCCGATGCTGGGCTGGGCAGTACCTTGGGCGGGAATGGGCCACCGAAAATTGGGCCAACTTTATGACACCGCCACGCACCAAACGAATATGACACACGACGCTGGCTGGCTGAGTGATGATACTTCTCGTTGCGTCCCTGCGAACAACGTCCCTGGAATCCCTTTGGGGCCGTTCGCCAACAAACAAGTGCCGCCGGTGCCACAACACCGCGATGGGTAGGGCCGGGCCGGGGAATGAGATTTTACGATGATGTAAATACTCGTCGTCAGGACCTACGGACCATAAGTGATTACGCTCTGTGGAAGGCACGCAACAGCGTGAAAGAGAGTGAAAAAAGCAACATTAATCTTCTTCGATCGAGCGTTTTTTGTTGCGTTGGGGTGTCTTCCTAACTGTGGCAATTTGGCACAATATTAGGGCCATCAATGAACGAGTTCTGCTTCTTTTTTCCCCAAGCCCCGGAACAACATTTCAAAATTCATTTCGAAACTTCTCACATCTGCCAACATCACATCACACGGTTGTGAAGGTGTACTAATGTTTTCTCACCGCAAAAGTGACTTTCGCGTTCGTTTGAAATAAACTTTTCACCAGCAAGTGGCCGCAGTGGCCCGCGAGTGCTCTGTGCCTCGCTGCGTTATTTGGCACCGTTTAAATGTTTACCAAAATAAAGGGCTAACTTTGAAGCTTGCGGCTGCGCATCGGCTGCCGGGTTGCTCCTGTACCGGCGATAAATCAAATATTTCTCAACTAATCCTCTCGCCCGGCCAACGGAAGGGTGCCGCGTGCCGCGTTGTTGGAAGGTTGTTTGGAAGTATCAGCCCGACCTGCGCTGCCTGTGCGCCGGATGTTCTCATCAAAGAATTATTCGCTCAACCGACGACGTGCGCTTGTAAACAACGCCACAGCCGCTCTCAGAGTAGGCTACAGACGGCACCCCGTGACGTGTCTTAGCAGCGCTAAGCTTGTTTGTTTAGCCGAAACAAGCTCAACATGTAGCAGAGCTGCCGCTGGTGCGACGATGGTTGATTTTCCTGTTGCTAAAAGGCCGTCCCGGCAATATCTCGCGCGGATCGCAATAAGTTGGTACAGGTTTTTCGGCTTCATCTTAAACGTGTTTTATGTGGTTGGACGGTCGGTTGGTCGGAGAGGCCATGCTTATGCACTTGCCGCGCCGTTTGAAGTGCTGCACGACCTTTATCCCGGCGGAGGTTAACGTTTTCGGTCGGTCGGTCGGCGGTGCCGGGTTCGCGGGTGCCAAATAAAACTTCATTCATCCAGTCGAAATCCGTATCGTAAAAGTTGGGTTTATGGTGCCCGGAGATCGACAGAATGGACCCTAATAAGCAATAAAAACGGTGGCCTTGGTTGCAAGATGAGACGCGATGGCCGAGCGAATTTATGTTAACGTTAACCTGTCTAATTATATAGAGGGTCCTGTCCGGTCGCGCCGTACATTCGGGCGGATAATTTACAATGAAGATTGTTAAAAGTATGAGCGAATGGTGATTAAATTTTTATTCTAAGCCCACGGTCGGAACACACCATTAAACGGTGTTGGAAATGTAATTTGGCCCGACTTGTGCTTTTGGAAGTCAATTTAGTCTCGAGATTCGTGAGTTACCAGGCGTCTCCATCGGACGCATCAAATTTACGGTAACAGCCGAGACGAGTCACTTACCGAGAAACTGCACGAAATCTTATTGCGTTTCTAGTGGTCAAATGATGGCTGACCTCTTTTTGTCGTCACGAATCATACAATAGATGAAACGAGGATCTCCGATGATTGGATGGTGGCGACCGCGCAACGCAGTCTAAGTATGATGTCGAAAACTGGTACACACAAAAATCCAATCATCGTTATTCGAGCGCCCCAAAATGATTAGTTCGTGTTCCGTGGCTGGGGCTGCTGCAAAGGCACATCATACGGGGAGCACCAAAGGAGAACACTTTAAAATGACTGATGATGGGAGCAGCGCGATCTAGCGTGACAGTTTCGAGAGGTCGCCGGACCGGGCGGGCTCGGCTTAGCTTGTTCGGTGAATGATTTATCATCGCTGGTAGCGCGACGGATTGATGAGCTATAAAATGGTGCACAATAAGACCTAGTTGACCTGAACTGGTTGATAAAAGTCGTAACCCGCATCCATAATTCATGCCGCTTGCGGCCACTGCACCTCGTTAGCCGGCCCGCTCGATGGTTTTAATTTTCCTCCAGAGTACAGTTTGGAAGTCGTTCACAAAATAGGTCATCAGAAATGCTGCCTGAACAGCAGCATGTTGGAACAGCAGCAGCCATAGGGCCTCGGTCGGGTAGAACTGTCGAGCTTCTCGGCAGCGTCCTTTCGCACCATCCGCTTTCTCTCCGGAAAACGTCGATAGAACTTCTTGCACTTGCTTTGCGTTTCCTCTAGAAAAGTCCACTTCTTGTCGGTTTAAAATAAAATCAGCACACAAAAAAGGGGTGAAAAATAAATGTTGTACTAAGGATGGACACGCTTTTAACACCCGGCAGTGCGGCTGCTGAGCGAGAAACCAGGAACTTGTTCCTGTCCTGGGGCTACGATCGATTTTCAATGGCCTCGCAGTGTACCGCTTGGCCTGTTCTTCGCAACCAAGCTGTCGCAAACCAAACTATGCGGTTTGAACATTGGGACATATTCTTAGCAAGCGTTTTTTGTGTGGTTAATCTCTTTTAGTTCGTAGTTGAATAAATCTTTGATGAAATTTACATGAACAATCATTCCAAAGGTATGAAACTGTTTTTACTAACGCATTAGAGAAAGATTGAAAATCTCCACTTTAATACAATACAATACAAGCATAAATGAAACCCCAATTCGATGGTGACTTTTTATTGAAAGTTCGTCCCAGCTTATCGAACCAAATCGACCACCGTTTGGGAGTACAAAGCGCTTGACCACAGCCGTGATCCAAGGGAACCGCAGAACACGGCTTAGTCCGGGGAAAAATCAGGATCCACGAAACGAGCATAAGATAGGCCCCGGTTGGTATAATCGAGTCAGACGGCACGGTTCCAAGGTGTATTCATTTCAAATCATAAGCCTTTCGATCGATCGAAATTTGATCCTTTCATTTTGGGATTTAAATCTTTGCCCCTACCCCGAAAAGACGTAAAAATGACTGTCAGCAGCTTGACAGCTAGTTCATCAGAGCAAGGTAGCTTTTCCATTAGTGTACAATAAGTAACCGCAACCATATCGCCACGATAGTAGGCCTTTGCCAAGGCACAAGCTACACCGCGAACGCTCCAATCGTAGTAATCTTTGCCGTTACTCTGCCAATGTCGACGCATTCGTTAGACTTTCGGCAGAGCAGAATGATGTCGAAAAGCATGGGAAGGTAAGTGAACAGCGTGTGGCCTTATTAAACGACAGGAAGTTTTTAAAGCATGTATTCCGTGTCAAGTAGAGCCGTAGGCGATGTCGTGCTCCGAACGCCCGCATCAGTGGCCAGCAAAGGATCGTCCTCCAGTACGCGCATCCCGTCCAGGAAACAATCGATGGTGCATGCCTACATGAAGAAGTATGTATAACGGCATGGCACCAAAAACGAAATTCATCCCAATTGTCTCGAACGTTACTTGTTTTTCTTTTACAGAGGCTCGAACCTCTCCCGGCGGCAGTTGCAGTTTGGTGATGGGAAACCACTGCTCACCACGTCCACTGTCCAAAATATGGCCACGCAATGCGTGATTTACCGGGAGAAAGAATCGGCGGAACCGTCTACATGCGGCTGCGGTGTGCCGGCATCGGAACCCGTCGGGAATTGCACTTTTATGAACATATGCCAGGAGGACACCTGGCCATGTCGGTTGCGAATGTCCTGGCGACGGGTATCTCATTGGCTGCTGCGGATGCTAGAAGTGATCTTGGTCGTACTATCGTACGCATCGATTATTAGCATCACAGCTTCGATCGCGGACCCATTTCAGTTCGGTGGTGACCACGAGCAAAAACCAGGCGGAATGAGCCCAGACGATGCGGAAGATTTGGAACCTATCGAGCAACCGAACACCATGGTCATGGCTATCTTCCGGCCACAAAACTCTTCGGCCATGGTTGACAATAGCCGTTCGATGAACTTTTTTGAGTTGCTGATGATGGCGTTTAAGAAACTGTTTATATTTTTCGATTATTTAATAGAGGTTGATTAGAAGCAGTGCGTGCAAGATAATAAAGCTGTGAAGTTAGAATTCTTGTGCAACATTTTACGGTTACTTCTACAATTAACCAAGCTCTGTTGTTATTGCTTAGTTTTTGTCTGCATTAGGGCCGATTCGATCTGGTTGTGGTAATAGAGTACGATGCACTAGCACGTCCATATGGATTGTTCGATAGCCTACGATTAATGCCAAATACCGATGGTGGATATTACGGAATCAACCCCCGCCCGGTTACCCTCTCGTAGGGGGTGTGCCGTCCCCGACAGATGTGACGGAAATCGATCCTAATTGTGAGCCCGCCTGGAAGCAGGGTGCGTCAGCAGAGCCATCGTCTTCGCATGCGAGATGATCCGATTTGCACCGATGACAAGGTTGTCGTCGGCTGGCAAATGTCGCCTTCCGTCGGCCGGACCGGGCGGCATCGGCTCTATCGATTGGCCATCGGGAACAGGGAAGCACGGGCCAACAGCATCCGGTGGCTGCAAATAAAGTTAGTCCCTCGAGCCGACCGTGGCCGACAGCATATTTGCGAATCGATATCCGGTGTCCGGCTACGGTGTTGGCCGGCGTGAAACCATTCCACCGCACGGTCGGGCCATTGCGTCATTCTCCTCCACTCCTTCCAGCCTACCGGTCGCGGTCGGCTGGTGGTCGAATTGTGGTCACATCGGCAAGACACCGACCGTGCGGCAGCCAGCCTGTGTGGTGCGAGCATTGCAGCGAGCTGGAAGTCGTGGACCTTAGCAGTGGGCCGCAGCCGCAAGCGCTTTCATGTCGTCCCATAATCCGATTGCCATTTCCTGTGGCATCGTCCATGTGCGCCACGAATGCAGGGAACCGTGCCACGCGTGCGAGATTAAAACGCTGTTTTGGCCATCGAAACGGCGACTGCATAGATTTAGTGAGCACGAGGGCCACGGCCCGGACCATTGCACCGAAGACCACTCCCGTCGGTGGCCGATGTTAGTGGGTTTTCCGTTCCGACCGATCCGCGTGGAGACCGATGTAAATTGGATCTAAATAATTGATATTCGGCGCTCCATTGTCACTCCGTTGACACTTCCGCGGGTTGCGCGCGCGAAAAATGGACGGTGTTTCGGGGTGGTCCAAAATAACTGCTCTGCCATTTAATGTGTTCGCGACAAGTGTTCGTCGCGAACGGCGGTTATTTGGTGTAACGAGAAAATCGATGAACTGCTCGTGCCGCGGCCGCTGCCGAGTAGGGCGACGGAGTTGAGGACCTTTAGAGTGTTTCGTTCAAACAGGACGGTAGCTCGGTGTTTGCGCGAGCAATGGGCCATCATTATCGTTGGTGATCGTTAACGAAGTCACGGGAGATGAAGAATAATTTGAATGCCCTTTGAGGCGGCCATAACCCGGGGGAGGGCAGTGGCCGTAGTCTGGCAAGTTTGTGATGAGTTTCAAGAACTTCACGATGGCTTCCACACTCTTGTACTCTTGTACCTAGAGCCGGATTTCTTAATCAAACCTTAGTTTCATTTCTGTGTCAAGCGGAGCTCGTTTTCCATTTTCATCGTCCAGCTTTCGTCAGATAAGGGACTGATGTTGGGAAAAAGATCACTAATAGGTTGTTTAAAGTTCGAGCGTGGGCAGCAAAATGGTTTGCAAGAAAATATGCAATCAATTGTCTTTAATGTTTGTCCCACTTTTAGTTGCTTCATGCATTTTCTCGGCCAAATTCTTAACCACGTGACGTTTTCTGATAAAAATGGGCTCCAAACACCAGCACCACAGGCGTGAATGGTAACAGCAACAATAAAGGCTGATAATAATTGATCTTTATTCACAAAACTTCGTTCCGGTTTTCCGGTTGCTTTTCGGTAGCGAAAAATCTACCGCAGGGAGTCGTAAATCTTGGAATAGATTTTACGCATCAGTGATCGCCCTTTAAAGCAAACATAAAGCCAGTTCACTCTTTACGGGT
Organism: Anopheles cruzii; assembly: GCF_943734635.1. Taxonomy (NCBI): domain Eukaryota; kingdom Metazoa; phylum Arthropoda; class Insecta; order Diptera; family Culicidae; genus Anopheles; species Anopheles cruzii. Next base: position 32,695 of record NW_026453863.1, read on the forward strand.
GTGCGCGCTACGCGCTCAGAGTGTTTAAAGTTGCTGTAATGCTGATCTTCTGTTGGGCCATAACAGCTTGGCCAGCCCGCCGTTTGTGGAATCGATATCTTCTCAGCCCAGCAGGGTGGCAAGCATCGCATCATTAGTGGGATCCCGCCGTGCGTTGCACCGTCTCCAGCACGGGTGCCGATCGATCGGGGCACAATCGACGGGATGCCCCGCCCGACATCAATATTATCCAAACGCCGTGTAGCGATGCTATTTTTATGCGCCCGAGCGGCCACAGACTGTCCGCAGATGTCGCGAGTGAGTCACAACCGTGCAACGTGTTTCCTTCTTGCGTCTTCGTGGCCTCAATTCCGGACTGGAGTCGAAGCGTGCATTAGCCCGGGCCCCTGTCGACAAGTCGCCCATTTGTAGCCACTAAAACGGATTCGCTGCCCGTTTCGGGAGGGCGATGTTCAGAACGATGTTGGTGATGATAATGTGATGATTAAACTGATGATAAATTTCCCGTCCGCCATCGCCGTTGGTTTCCCAATCGGTGCATTTACAACTCGATGAACCATTT
>NW_026453863.1:33756-49902 GCF_943734635.1 Anopheles cruzii
TGGAGACGAGCAACAACCGCTCCCGACGGTGGTTTGTTCGAGACTGCGGTCCCTTCTAAACTGATTTAACGAGTTTCATCAATTATGGTAGACAATGTTGCCTCACCCAGACCGGATCGAGTGCAGCTGGGAGAAAGTAAAATGGCGGGGCATGTGGCGGCGAGTGAAAGATGTTTTTTTATTGCCACAAAATTCTTTAGAACCTTCCGCCGTCTAGGTCTCCGTTTTTTGTTGGGTGGCTTTCCAGTCAAACCACAGTTCCATTTGTTCCCCATTTTGGAACATGTTTCTCCGGCGCAGAGTGAGTGGCAAGTCAAGTCGGTGGCATAATTGATCGAGTATGGTTGCGACGAGTGAGTGAGGTGCTGTAGTTGTGTAAAAGGCACCGTGGCGACGGGCCGGTCCGATTCCGTTTGCCCGGGACGAAATTTACTCGGTATTGAATGTCATGGGAAATGGAGAAAAGGGGGCCTTCAAAACCTGAACCTTGTCGGGCGTAACGGCAAACAGCTTTCCGATAGAGGAACCCCAATCAAATGGGAGTTTCGTGCCACGCTACGGTGAAAGTGCCTTTGCAATCGCTGTGGCCGGCAATTTAAATCGGCTTTCGTTTGCGCACTTTAATTACCCAATGGCTTACACTCGCAATTTAAGTAATTAGATTTGCGTTTGAAGTTAACGCCAGTTGGCAGCTATTTTGGCAGCAGACAAACAAACTAGTTAAAAGGCCCCGGCGAGAAACTTCGGTGTCTGTTGCCGTGTTGTGAGACCGGGCCGAACACCGGCAAGACCGGCATCGGAAGGAGTGCTTGCAAGGAGTGGATAGTAAGTCGGGCACGTTCCCGCAGAAACAATATTTGCCGGCGAAAATGGAGCTTCCTGTCGAGCGGCAGCAGCGTTGGGGATTCCTTGAAGGGCACATTTAATGCGGCCAACACAAGTTCTCGGTTTCTGTGTTTGGCATTGGGATGACTTTTCAACGAAGGCTGCTAATTTGCTGTGAATCTACACACAGCAACTCGACCTCGACCGTCTGGATGTTTGCAAAGTGGAAGCGCATAAAATTGCATCGATGCACGACTCGAGTCCCTCGGCGGCGCACAAAGCGCTGCCAGGCCCTGGACGGTTGTCAACTCCGATCGTAGCGTTTATCGTCCCCGTCCAACTGAATCAGTCGTTTTCCGTTATTGCGAGCCACAATACATGGAGAAGAACTAGGAAAAAGATTGGTGCTACATACTTTTCTACGCGTTCTACGGCCTGTCCCAAAAGGATTCAGCTTTTACGTGCAACTGAAGAGTGGTTTCGCTTCAGTACCATTCATTCCCTGCGGCCCGAGCTGACACGCGTGCCAACAAACCGCCGTCAATTCTGGTCTCGATCCGGAGAGTACGAAATGGCGTCAATAAAATTGAAACAAGGAACGGTGTCCCGTTCGGGTGCAAGGACTTGTATTTCGTTGACGCACCACTCAAGCCACATAAGTTGGCTGATTGATGGGTTTTTGAGCCATCGCTGTTTTCGGTGTGGCGTCTTACGCCGTGCTCCGGTCGCCTACGATTTTTTGTTGTTGTTTCAGCAACAAACTCCCAACAGGGAGCGTTGCTCCGGGCGGTGCAGATTGAAACACAAACAACATCGACAGTGGATCACGCTCAGCGGAACAATACTGGCTGTGCCGGGGCGTATCGGGGCGCGAGGAGGCAAAGATTGAATTTGTCTTTGCGCCCCGAAGGTGTGCCTTGACGTTCGTTGGTTGATTTGATTCTTCGTCGGCTTCGTTCGCCTAGCAGCAGCGAATTCCGCGAAAACTAAAGTCAGCATTTCGATGCAAATCCGCCGACGGTCGCGCCGGCAACAGTGGGATTTGCGAAACTTGATGGATTACAAAAAAGTTGTTTTCGGTGTGCAGACATTTGATACATCGAGCCAGATTGTTGGTTATCTACGGGCGTTAACAGAATGTACTCGATCTGGCGTAACGGTCCAAATTTAGAATCCACTTTATTCGCCCACAATAATCATCCTAGCCAATAAAACAACTGCCGTTTACGTTGTGAAAATGGTTCCACTGGATCGTGTCCGCCCCGAGAGTCGTTTAATCCGCCACAGTCTAGTCCAGCAGCCCATAAACGAATTAACCGCCCATCACCGTTGGACATTGCAACGGAAATCAAGCCAATCCATCCATTCAATGGTCGGTCCGTAGCAGGGCGATGCGGTGTACATCAATAATGTAATGTAATTTTATATCACATTTATCCAATCCAATGTATTAGCTGCCGACCGACCGACGAACATCGGTTTACGGAATCGCACCTGGGCGCGGGGGGCGGTTAAAATCCCGCTGCCAGAGGTGATGGATTGGTGGCGTGAAGCCCGGAGATTTATGGTTCTCGGGTAGATCGAGAGGGAAAAACATAAAATTGAAACATGGTACCAGACATGATGAGAAGGTAGAGAACAAAAATGTATTAGAACCCAACGAAAAAGAATATGGCTCCGCTCTGTCACTGATACTTTGCGAAGGGAAAACGGTAGCTGGATTTCGGAAAAGCGTCCAGGGCTTCGAGACGACCCTCGCAGTACCTTCGAGGCTATACATCTTTCGGAGATCTAATTTCCCGTTATTTCCGTAATGCCACCCAAAACCTTCCAGCCATTCAGGTTCGTGACGCTAGAACAAGACCAACCTCGGTAACCTCTCGGCTCGGTGGGTTATGCGGCAAAATTTACGGATGGGCTCCTTAAATGCGTCCTCACTCCCTGAGGATTATGAAATTTATGAAATCCCAATAAACCATGGAGTGATTCAGTTGAGTCGTCCTGAACGGGTCCTTCGTTAGCAGTCCACTCCCAGTGCCGTTGCGTAAGGTTCACCTTTACCACGCAGAACCGGTTCGACGAAGCACAATTAGACGTTTTCGAAACGGATTTCGTAAATCTATCCCTGTGTTGGGTGGTTAAAAAAAGTCGGATTCGTTTCTAAATCCCTCGACTTTATCGGGGGCCCGAGGTTAACCCTTTTGCTAGGAGTTTACCGTTTCCGACAGGAGCACCGTTAAACCGGGGGCATTCAATTTCCTGTCTCACATAAACGGGCGCTACTGGTAGTGATGACAAAATAATGTCGGTATCGTTTGACTCAAATCTGCAGCCGTTGGTGGTTTGGTCTGGATTTGGTAGAATATTCCTTTTCCCTTTTCGGTTGCTTATCCAGTTTGGGCGAATTTATACACAAATAAGATACTCAGGACAGTAAAGCGATCCGCTGCAACCGGCGTCGCAACAATCTCAGCGGAACCGTTTGGAAACTGTTTACTAAACATGCCCGACTTGAATCATGTTGCGGATTTGTTTGGTAAATATTTGTCACTTGCTGTGAACGTCAAACTTTGACTGTGGAGAATGTTTGCTACTGGCCGATACACCAAACAGCATAAAAATGGGATAACATCCGAGGGACCAAAATTTTGTAATCACGAATCAGAGCGAAAAAAGCGTCTCGAGTTTCCATTTCACCACAGCAAGTACTTTTTTGCGAGGCAAACAAGAAACCGATTCAAATGAATGCATCCAGCACAGTGCAATGCCACCGTTTAAACCTCACCTCAATCTCAACTTCACCGAGTTCGCAGAAAATGGTCAAGGAAATCGTTTTCTATTCATTCAGCTGAAAAGGGCAATTATGTTGAGCGATACCGAGGGAGTCCACGAGGGACTTCCTTGGACTTTGCGTCCGCTTACACACTTAACGTTTCGGTGCTCCACCCGGACGGGGTTTGAATTTAGATAATGGAGGATCCGAGAATTTTACAAGTTTAACAGGAATTTCGATCGGTTTTCTCGTCGACCGGCCTTTGAAAGATGTGGTTCAAGTGGAAATCTATAAAAAGGAATCTATAAAAAGACGAGCCAGATAATGTTAGACGATGGTTTCCGGTGGTGGGCCTCTTGAGGCCTATTGCGCGGTCGATGGAATTAACAAAAGGATTCTGGGACGGCTTATGCTCAACCTTGTTACTGGCGGAAAAGCTTGAGTTACGTGACACCATTCGGCTAAGAAAACGATTCGAAAATGAACGGATTGAAGGAATGTTTCGTATTCAAATCAAACAATAATCGATCCAACGAAGGGTGTTAGCAATGAAACGACAAATTGGTTATCATGAGAATATATCTAGTCGAAAATAACTAAAATAACCTTCTGATATGTCATTCTACTCGTCCCGGAAAATGTCACTCGGCTGCCGGGATTCAATTCAATGATGAAATACTAATGGACTGACCGCTAGCAGAGGGCAGCTTTACAAAATTGGACTCCTATTTTGCAGTTCTGATAGCTCCAGCCCTGGTCCATGTCCGATTACACTTGATAAGCTTGTACAATGTTCCATTCGGCGCCAACAAGTTCAGCGATTCGAAACAGGCTGCTAATTAGGGTAGCAATGAGGGCCAGAATCGTACTGCTGGTGGTCATGCAGCAGCACTGTCCCACTGCCATCTGCGTCGTTCTGCGGTTGAGTGCGTTTGCAAACCCGCCAAAGACTGGAACCGTCGACATCACATCAAACGCAATTAACAACGGATGTGAAACCTCAGAGAGCAGAACGTCCCACCAGAGTGCCGCTGTTGAACCGTGCCTTGGGACCACCACACTGTGCGAGACTTAATAGATTCGTCGTTTGGTCGTTTATTTGACATTTTGGCGTATCACACATTGGCGACCATTACACGTCCAACGTTGCTACTCACTAATGGCCAAGCTCAAGTTTATGTTAGCATTTTCGCTGTTAATTTTTTGAAAATGATTTGGATGATGAAAGCTAAAGTTATCCATTTCAAGGAAAATGCCAAAAATCTTTAAATGCTCCTCCAATAAAAAGCAAACGAATCCTTCGAATGTCTTCGATATCACTTATCGGGCTTTTCATTGATCTGTCTTCTCGCGATGTTGTGTAATGACTTTTCTTCCACAGAACCGCACTTTGCTATCTTTTCATGAAACATAAACAAACCACATAAAACGACCATCTAACTTAACAAAGGAAGCATAATTTATGCAATTGTTGCCACCACGCGGGTGTGGCACCAGAAGAAGTGAAGTCAGTTTTTCACTGCCTTGGGCCCTGAATAATGGAGAGATTCATCCGCAGCGCTCCGCACGGCACCGTCATCGTCAGCTGGGCAGGATTCCACGATGGCTTGGGAAGGTTTTTTCTTCCGAATCAAAACTTCACCATCAGCGCTCGGCATGTGCTCACTGGCGTAGCTGGCTGTCACACGCTGACGGTTGTAATGAAACATCAAGGAAATAAAGATTCCTATTCCTTTAAACATAATGAAAATGCAGAAGTGCGTGCTGAGCGATGAGCGATGTACTCTAAATGCTGTCTAATGACAAAAGTAACTCACTTTCTTCATAACGTATTTTGATAAGTCATTGCCACCGTTACGGAAAGGACAGCGAACGGACGGACCACAGCTGGGAACAAATATTTAAGGCGTAGCGTGACGTGAGTGGTCCAGGGAAAAAGCAAACCTTGATTCGCACCTTGTCTGGGGAGGCGCCATTTATCTCGCAATATCATTTAATTCAAGTTGAGAGAATGTTATAATGGTTACAAAAAACGGTAACAACTTACGCCACACTTACCTACATCAATTTTGACATTTACCCAACCCGCGATTTGGCGAAGAAACGGCTGCCGAAAGAAGCTAGAGAAAACTCTTTTACCCACAATTAAGAAAAGGGCTTTTGTCGCTTGCTTATGGCAACCTTCCATTCGGTACCATTTACAACATTGGCCATTGGCTGCGCGCTTCCCTAACAGTTGGATATTAATTGCACATGAATGGCGCCGTCTAAATAGCGAAGCATCTTAATCTGTCTGCTAATGACTGTGTTGATGAACACGCCGCAGAGGGACACAATGAGTTGCAACAGATTGTTTGGAGCATACTTCGAATAATCCTGTAACGCAAATGCTCATGTCCATTGGGGCTTCACGTGCCGCTTTTGTGGCTTTTCAATGGGCATAATTAGTATTTTTCTTACGCCATCGCCGTGAAAACGGTAGACGCAAGTGTATGGAAAATTCTTCATGCCAAGTTTTTGCCGTGATCAGCGTTCACGGCCCACCCGAGCTATGCAGGGAATGTGCGCGAAATAAAGAAAATTCCTGCCCCTTCTTTTTATTCTTTGCCAGCTTTTACCATCATTAAAGATGGGGAATAAGCACCTTCAGAACACGGTTTCGGTGTACAGCAGCCTAATTTTCTCTTTGTTGCTCGTGCTGGTCGTACTTTGTAATTGTAAAATCGAAGCAAAAGAAAATTATTTTGGAAGAATAATGCGGTAGTTCGGGCATGCAAAGCTCCAAGCACTACACCAACGGAGCATCACACGTCGAGATGAAAGAAGGGAACTGTCCGACGTAAAACAGTCGGACGCTTTCAGTACAAAACGAATGGCGAGTGTCTCAACGGCCATCCACGTTCCAAGAAACGCCATTACCTGATAGAAATCGCAAGTGGTTTAGAAATCCGAACAGAAAATTACTTTTCACCATTCTCCGTTGCCGTTGCCGTGGGTCTTCCGAGGAGGTCTGTGAGATCTGAGAGTGTTAGTTTTGGTGGCGAAGCCGCAAACCTGTCAGTAAACACGACAAGAACGCGACCGACTTCGCGAACGGTGGCGTTCCGGTGGTGGTGAAGGGATTGTGAAATAGTTTCTCAATTCCCTTCGGAGCGGAATGACATAGTGAACCAGATCTGGGTCCCGGCGTCGTTCCGTGTTTCCTGATGAAACGGATGCCGGATCCCATATGGTCTGCAAACAAGCAGATAAACATAGCCGTGAGTTGTCCGCGTTCGCCTCGGAATTCATATCGTCGTGTTCGGAGATGATGAGTCCGAGAATTTTCCATCAACCGAGAAGCCGCTATCGCTACTCTCGTTCTTCAGGTCCACGATGGTACGTGGCAGGGGTCAAAATGAGTTTTACTTTAACCCGTGCGCACCATTGGAGTCGTAGGGACAAGCCCTTGCCTTAGGTTATAAAAGAGCGGCTTTCGATAGGAATTTCGAACAAGTTGAATTCAGGTTAAATTTATTATGCGTTTGTGTGGTTTTGCCCAGGAACTGATTGATTTTCCTTGTTCCACCATTGTTCAAGTTCAGAGAGACCAGTATCGGATATTGAAATTGAATCGTGTGGTAAAGTGAGAGCAAAACTTTATTATTTGTTTCTAGGATCGAGAATCCAGGATTCTGATTTCATCACATTACATGTTAAGAGTGTCGCTTTATTAAACTTTGCTGAGTTTGATACGGTATATCGTCTCCTTTTACTGTTTATTGAAACACTAATGGTGTCAGTTGATGAAACTGATTGCAAACCATTTACGGCACCGTGAAGTTAGTACCAAAGAGTGAATTTAAAACTTCGCTACAACGCGCAGGTGGCACGTGGTTGTTGTCCTGAAACAATATGTTGCGGGAACTAGACGAATGAGATCTGACCTTACGAACGTAAAAAAATGTAATTCGATGAACATTAAAACAAAATCAAACAACAAATTGAATTCTCCGTAAACGCCGTCACCTCTATCGCGCATAAAATTTGAAAAGTTCCGCCATAAATTGGGTTCGGCTCGATGTTTTTCTTTTTTGCCGAAGGTAAGTTCCGCAACAGTCGACACAAACCGTTGGTTCGTGGGCGGCTGTTGCCACTGCTACTTTGCTATTTTTTGCTCTCCTTCTGCTCGTTTGACTTTGGGATATATAGTTCAGAGCGTTTAATTTTTGCCTTTTTTGCCGCGCGAGAATCATGTCAAAAGTTTCTCGCCCACCAGGAAATCCATCATCTTTTCCCAAACGGTCAAATAATGATCTCAGCGGTTGGTGCGTGACCGCCCGTTGGTGGTGGGCAAATCAGCATCGGCCACGATGTTGCCTTTTTGCCATATTAAAGTGTCAAACGGTGGAACGTTATTAGAAGCCGGAGCACGGGCGAAAGCTTGAACGACCTGTAAAAACAGCTCAAATTGAATGTAACCCAGGGTTCCTTTTTGCTCTAATGATTATTGATTGGGCCGCTTGATGGGGTGGTTTTTCAGGAAGCGACAAGTCTATCGCGGAGTTTTTGAATATTTATTAGTCCCGGGCCAGCTTGCGGGACCGGTGATGGGCGTTTTCGACAGGCTCGGTCAGCACGAACATAAACTTTAGCGTCCGCCTTCACAAGAATTGATTACATTTTCAAGGGAGGCTGCAGAAGGAGAGTTTCCTTTCTGTAACGCTTGTTTGACCAACTGCTAACGACGACTGTTGAAGAACTCGACTTCATCGCGCCGGTGGCGTTATTGGTTTCGTTTAATTTTTTGTGTGAAATTGTTTTTCCTAATGAAGCATAGCTCACCAAGTTGGTCCGTATTCGAAAGCAGCTTTCAGCCACGAACAGTGATTTCGGTGTTGGCGTGGTAATAGAATCATCCAAAACCGTTCAAGCGCAACATAGAAAATTGATTGATTTGTAATCAAAAGGAGGCTTATAATTATTGACAGCACAGCGGTGTCGACAGATGATTGAAATGTTAATCAAGTCGTTTTGAAACGAAAAATATAACCCGCTTCAAAATTCAAAGTTTACCATTAAAATCCAATTCATTGTTTAGTAGAAACTACATCATCGGAACACTGCATCCAATAACAGTATAGTCGATCAATCAAGTCCGGAAATTGGGAAACGATTCATGAATAGATTGCAAATGATTGAATAATTTCGTGGCAAACACGCCCGTTAAGTATGCAGTCCAATTTATGAAGGAAAACAAAAAAAGGAATATCCTTCAGCTGTAAGAAACACATGTCATCTCAAAACGAATCCCATCGAAAGTTGGCGGAAAACTTTGCTCTTCCTTTGCCAATGCACCAGCAAACCGAACCCCTAACCACTTGTGCGAAGTCTTTTCCGCTTGACGAAGTACGTCAAGTGAATGGCAAACAACTTCCGTTCTATCTTCGGACTCTGCGGGGTGAAGAGGGGCTCCGTGTGGCACCCAAGGAGCCCGGCTTGGTCCACGCAATCATCGGTCCGAAATTGGTTGTGTCAAATCTTTGCCAGGCATCATCAGTTGGACTCAACTTTGGTAATCACTTCCCCGTTCAGCTCCGTTCTCCCGCCCTTTCCGCCCAAACCGACGACGAACCGATGGGCGCTCCAGTGTCCGGACGAATCCGGAATCTCGGCCCGGAAGGTACAAAAGCTGCAGAATCGAAGGCAAAGACACATATAACTTAATATTTATGAATCAGATTATGGCCAGCTTCATCGAGTAAGTGCTGTCACCTCCGACTGGTTCCGGCGGGCGAGAAAAACGCTCATAATTCTGACACAAAAACCGAGCTTGCACAGGACAGTTGGAGAAAGCCACAGGAAATTGAGGCACGGCGAAAGAAGATCGAACACGTTTCTGGACGGGTGAACGGATGTGAAGCTCTGGGCGAGAAATGTACGAGCCAAGGACGAACCTTAATCTCGTAGCTTTTACATTGTTTGTGTCTCCGTAATGAGAGCGCAAACCGATGCAGTTGACGGCGAATAATTTAATTTCTTCAGCTTTCGGAAACCCGAAATTTGATCATCCATAAATTGAATCATTTGAATAGCAATGTGCTGCAAAGTAGCTTGATGTATGAGATGCAGACAGATATGGGTTCGAACGATTAAATTTGGCACCATTTTCATCGTTTATTATTTCGTTATTGGCGTATGAATCTTTACGGGCATTGAGTATTTTTAATGGTACAGCATATCCATTCTCGATCATGAAATATATTGCTTCGTGCTGCACGAGCGCAAGAGAAAAATGTTTTCAATTTGCCGACAAACCGCAAAATTGAAATGTTGATGCACGGCAACAGATTCGAAATAAAATGAGAGACCCAAAAATCAGGCTCGGTAGTGGAAAGAGCAATTTTTCGGTGCGCTTCTCATTTGTGGTTAATTTTCGCCAGTCGTTGAGCCGAAATCAAAAGTGGACTGAACTGTAAAATGAACTGAAAAGGAGAGGTAAAATGAGAAACAGCACTGACCACGGAAATGGATGCAAACGAAGAATTGGCATCGATTTCAAAGCTCGTTGCTGTCCTATTTGGCCTCATATTTTTCTACGCAAAGCTTCAGAAGAATCTTTCGATTTCTCGTTTCGCATTTGGTCTGTCCAATGAGCATGCTGCTAAGGAAAGAACTCCGTGGTTCGCATGGTGTAAGTGGTTCCTGATGGTCGACTTTCTGGGCAGGATCAGCAATCTTCCGGCGTCAGCGTATTGGGCAACTTTTGGCTTTGCCGCGCGAGGTCCTACCGATGGTGTGGATGCTGGAAAATTAGTTTTGCTTTGCAGTTTACGAACTTTTTCGAACATCAGACCTTTCGCAATGGCGAAAGCGGTGCATTTGATGGGTTTATCGGTTTAAGTAACTAGTGATACTGCAAAGCTGCTTGAAAAACGCCGATACCGGAGTGAAGTGTTTTACAGTCAATGGTAGAAAATTAACCAACCTTTCATAGATCTCTATTGTTCCACTGTTTCGAAGAACCAATTTTTCTGCTTCTCCTTAACAAACAGTGTTTTTCAGAGCCATTCGGAGTGGAGCCGTCGGAACGATGCGCATTTTATTAAAAATTTCAATTCAATTCGAATGGCCATCAGAATATGCGCTTTTCATTATTGTGCGCACTCCTTTCAGGAAACATAATGACCGTAACATGCAGAACTAACATCGAGCACGACAATGTTCAAGGAACCTCTAGAGTTGGTCGCCCTGCAATGCAACCGGCCCACGCTGCTCTCGATTTATGAATGGAGCTGAAGCCTTTATGCAAATCTCGCCCGCTCGGCTCCGGAATGCACACATTTTTGTGTGAGATTTTTATTATCCGCTTCATCCGCCAGCTCACTCGCCGTCGCACTCGCCGGTGTCAATCTGCCCGGCCCGGGTCACCCCTTCCGGTGCGTTACGGGCAAAACTTCAACCGGAAGGTTCGTAAACCCCATCAATGGAAGCATCGATTTTTGGAACGCAGGCTTGGCCTTTTTTTGGGCCCCCTTCCTTTTCGCAGAATGTGCAACTTGCAAGTTGACAAAATTCCAACCGGAAGTATTCGATCGATGTCGAATCGGCGAAACGGAAGGAACGCACATAACCGGCTCCGGTCACTGTCGCCGGCTGCGTTGCTGCCGCTCCGATACCATTATCGTCGGATGTGGCCCCGGCCCTGTAGCCCTGTGTGTGTTTGCATGCTTCGGAAAGCAATAAACTTGTTGATATACGCTGAATTGTGTCCGCTCCGGCGGTGCACGCTGCTGGCGGCTGGGGTCCATCCGTTCGCGGCGCGGCGCGGCGCGAGTTATGGAGCTCTTGCTGAAAGGCGACCGGATACTGTCGCAGTCGGGCACCACACCGGATGCCGGCCAGAAGCTTTCCGGGGCCGATCATTTCGTTATCTTTATCGATTTACTAAATTTAGTTCGCTTCACTCGGGTGCCGGCTAATAAATTCGGCGAATTCCATGCTGCGAGCAACTGCTCGGCTTCAAACAGCGCGACCTGGCGTACCTAGTGAAGTGAAGCGCCACTTTTAAGTGGCTCTTCTACTCGTCAAGGGGTTGGTCTGGAGTATAATGAAAATAATTGATTAATTATTGTGGCCCCCTTTACATTCGCTGGAGGTGCCTGCTAATAATCGTCTCGCTCGATGCCAATGACTTCATTTCTGGGGCAAGAAGACGTTGCTCTGCTAGTTTCAGTCCCGGGAAAGGTAGATCAAACGGTGCGTCAAGAGCTGCAGCCAGGTAATTTATCTTTATCACCGGGTGTCTTGGCTGCGCGGCACTCGGTACACAAACTTGACAGCATAATCAACTGCCATCCGACGACCCGGTAAAAGTGGGACGACTCGGTACGAACCGCTGATACGGAGCTCATTATCTGTTAGGTTTGTCTTCACATTCAGGCCACGGATGTATCGCATTCAGGTGCTTTTTGCTAACTATGCTTAAAAAGCTGCAAATGTTATTTCGTTTCACAAACTGTACCTCCTAAACCTTTTGAGAAGAGTTCCCAATTTTGCACAACGACCAACCATTATTGATTAAGCCATTCCGTCGAAGCATGTTACAGAACCTGCCAATCATGCCTCGACAATGGAACGAATCCCTCGCCGAGGGCCCCCGGCAGGTTACACGAGCTTCCACTTACGCCTCGGCGTGAGTGACGAAATGATCTACGTGTGAGGACTAGAATATTTGGAAGGTTCTAAGTGAAACGTTTACTCATATCGCCGAAAGCAGCGGGCCCTCGGCAACGGCCAACGGGCTACGTGGAGTGACGCTGGAAAATTTTATTGCAAAACGACACGCTATTTTTGGCACGGTGCTACAAAAGCTTATCTCGCGCACCACTGACACAGGACGTGAAGGTCCTCGTTTCATTGCCACCACGCTCCGTACGCTCCGTGAGCTAATCGTGTGTGCATGTGTGCAAAACCGACAACCTCAGTGGCTCGTACGCGTCAATAAGAAACGTGTTTCTTCTTTTTCTGCGTACCACAGAACCGCAAGCCAAGGTTGCGTACCCTGCTCCTGGCCACGGTTTTTGGCAACATTTTCCAACGGTGCTTGGTGGCGATGGTACCGATTTAAATTAAATTATGCGTACATGAGTCACGGCGTTCGGCGTTCGTAAGAGGTTCTATCCGATGGGCCATCGCATGGTTTGCTTCACTAGACCTTCGGGGAACAGTTGCGGCTGCAGCAGCAGCACTACATCGATCCGTACCATACGAAAACCGTACTCGAAAGATTCGCCCGCTGAACTCCGGTAGAAAGTTGCTGCGAACGGGGAAAAATGGGCCATACGAGGGTCGTAATTGATATTTTATGAGTACCTTGGCGTGACCTTCATTTGCGATGCTGCACGCTTTACGATGCTTCACCCCAAGCCAGTCGTTATGCTTATGAAGAGCGGCAGAGCCGCGTTGCGGACTTTGCCGCTTCCTTCGCGATGTTGGCATTATGCTGCGTTACTTTATTCCGCAGTTCGTTTCCATCACGCGTGTTGATGAGCCAACGACGCCACTTTACAACATCCCATTCCAATAACACTCTAATTCTTTTGAGTTTTAATTGTTACGATCAAGTTTATCGGCCAAAACACACCATCTTCTAACAAACTTCTGCTGCTGGCATCGCTAGAGCGAACGCAGTTTGGTTACAAGTGAAGATTTATGAAGGTTTACGGCTCCGCGAGAGGCAAAGTTTAATTAATTAGGCACCTTTTCAAAGTATTTTCGAAGAACCATCCTCCGTAACATTCTTAAAAAGGTTTTCAGAAGGCGATTACCCAGGAAACTGGCCCAATCAACTAGAGCTTGCAACGATGCACAGAAAAACGGGCGGCTCCATTTGTAAGAATGGCGTCAATTTGGGCATTCTTTGAGCTAAAAGTCTAGAGACGCGAAAACCAATCATTTCATGTAGACCAATTTCGAGTAATTCACTAAACATTCTCGACGCGTTGTAATCTCAGTTACTGGAAGGCTGCCAGTAATTCTGAAATAGTTTGACGTTCGTGGAAGGGCTCTGGGCATCAAACCTGATCGGTTGAACCCGTGTACCCTCAAAAGTTATAAGACGGTCGTAAAATTTCCAATCGTCAAGAGGCATCGAAATTGGATTGAAAATCGCCCGGCAGCGCTCGGCAGCAGACCGTTTCTCGGTAGAGTTTCTTTTTATTGTAAGATTTTGGGGCTGTATCGAAGAGGATGTTAAAAACGCATACGCTTCGACTGGTGTTCAATTTTGAGGCCCGACCTAGGCGACTCACGTACTACAATTATTCCGAGGCCTGTAAGTGATTTACGTGAGCGTTAAGCCTCCCGCTGCGGGGCTGATGCAAAAAGTTTATCCCAAATCCTCCCCCTCTAATCTGCACAGGCGATAGGTTCTGGTCTTCTTTCTGGCCCTTTGAAAGGACCACCACCTGCTGCTCCACCGGGACACGGAGCCTTTCTTCTCGGGTGTACCGTGTTCCCTTTAGAGCTTAGCGAACAAACACAAGCGGCAAGGGAAAACAAATTTAAATTATTATTCAAATTTTTCATCACCGACCGACCGACCGACCGAGGTCCGAGCTCAGTTCTAGGTCACGGGGATGAATTTTATTTATTCTGCTCGAATATGGAGCAGAGCGGCGAACGAGAGGCATAACTCTTGGCCGCCGCCGCTGCATATGGAAAGCCCCATAACTTCTGGTCAACTCCACCGTTTCGCAGGTGGTAGCTCCTGGTTCGGGCGTCCGGATCCGGCACTGCACTCGGCAAACACACCATCGAATATTCGCACATACAGCTGGGCGCACGTATGGTTCAGATGGCGCCCGATGGAAATGGTCGAGAATGACTCTAGTTTTTCACTTAGTGTGTGCTAAATTTGAACACCACCACACCGTTTCGGATTCGTCCTTGATCTCGGCCGGTAGTGTTTGCTCACCGAAAACAGAGGACGCAGAGGATGAGCACCGGCGCAACATAATACCCACGAACCCGCTGTGTCACGTGCCTGGAAGCTTTAATAGCACCTGTTTTCATCCGCCGCAGCTTAAGAGGGAAACGCTTCAAACGAGAAGACCAACCACGCTGGAGTTGGAGACAGATTCGAGATAGGCAGTGATTATTTCCTATTTGACTTTTGTGTGCTGTGTGTTGCCTTACCGGTTCCAAAACGACTCTCGTGCTTCGTTTACGCCGCAAAGCCGGTGAACACTGCGGACGATTTCTCACCTCCGACGAGGACGACGACGTGTTCCGTGCGGAATGTGTCAGTGGAATGTTGCCGTACTTTGCCGGCTTTTATGTGGGTCCTTCAATTCGACGGTCGTTGTGATCGTTTTCATCGGTCCGCCAATCACCGGGTACCAACCCGCCGTCACTCAAGGACTATCAGCATGTGCCATGCCATGCATGTGTATGCCGATGCAACAATGTGGACCGTCCGGACCCGGACCCGGGTGGACTTTAATGTGTGCATTGTTGAGATTTTATTTATGCACCCAAAATCCGCCCCGGCACTGGCCCCGTTTGTGGAACATCCTTTCGCTGGGGCAAAGGATCATCATCGGGTGCCCCCGGGGCCCCAGAACGTTGGCGTCAGCATCTGGCATTGATGAGGATCGGGCCTCAAGCGTGACACAAAAGCTGTCACATTTGGCACTTGAAAGGAATGCCCGGTACCGGTACTCTACCCTTTGAACCTACCTAGACCTTATGTCTCGGGTTCGCTGATGCTACTCAGGTTGGGTGAGTGGGATTTCTTTTTATTGCGACACCAATTGCTGTGCGGACATGTGTCGTGCAGGTACGTCCGGTAAATTACCACCGTTTGGCTCTTTTGTCCCGTCGGAGAACTACGATCTAAGGCAAAAGCCACAACATTATTATTATATTGAAACAAATTTAACGCTCGTTTTGTGTGCCATTTATAATTTAATTAAAAAAGGCTCGGATTGAAAGTAGATGGCCCTTTGCAGGATCCAACCAGTAGGGTCAAAGATACGTTATATCCAACACAAACACGCTGAATAATCAGATAAAGCATCGCATTTGTGTCTGCGCATCTCTCCCAGGATTTGTGACTCGAGTGCACGAATCCGTAAGAACTTTTGCCTAAGCGAGTTTTAATGCGCTCGTGAATGGCTATAACATAGAAACCGTAATGCTCTGTCACAACGCTGCTTGTTTGTCACCATTTTACACTCTTCACCTTTTTCGGCGAGTGACCCTTTTTATGTGCTCCTGATTAGTCCGTCTCTTGATGGGTACAAGCATTTTCGTGGGACATTAATCTTTCCTGCTCTTTCGCATTCGTTCGTCGGGGTTTTTAGTAACGGTGGTCGCTGTTTTACTGCGCTGCAACGGCGTGCCATCTAACCACACAGTTTTTTAATGTTTGCCATAAAATTATCAAACTGAATTGCTTTAATTTTGGAAAAATAGCACCCTCTCTTTGGCCATCCACGGTCGGCAAGTGGGAGCGTAAACAGTTGGACAGTGAGCGAACGTAACGAATGTTTCATTTTGCATTT
>NW_026453863.1:50317-71106 GCF_943734635.1 Anopheles cruzii
TCATTCCGGGGGGGACCCGAGCGTGCCTCACGTTCACATGAGAACCGGGGGGGCGAAGGGCTGAAAAAGACACATCAATAAATTCATGGAAAATAAAATTTCGCCTCCGGCCACTTTGGACTAACATCGGCTCCCGAAGGGCGGCGTAGCGAAGCATGTTATCCTTCGGAAAAAAAAAATGCTTTGAACGCTCCGTTTCGGGAGCATATGGTGATTAATCTTTACGGTGTCCCGCGCTCTCGTTATTGTGCTGTCGAGGAGGGCCATAAAAAGACGTTCTTAAACCGTCACCAAATTGGACCGAATTTGTTTGTAGATTAGCGGAAGCAGATAGTCTGATACGGATACTGTTTTGGGCCGCCGACGTAATTAAACTTTTCCGCAACAGCGCAGGATTCCGGGCAACAATAAAAGCCAGAAACCAGAGAGCGATCCGGGCATTGAGAATGGAGTGCAAAACTCCACTTCGGTCCCTTCTAAACTGATTTAACGAGTTTCATCAATTATGGTAGACATTGGTGCCTCAGCCAGACCGGATCGAGTGCAGCTTGGAGAAAGTGAAATCGTGGGGCATGTGGCGGCGAGTGAAAGATGTTTTTTTATTGCCACAAAATTCTTCGGAACCTTCCGCCGTCTAGGTCTCCGTTTTTTGTTGGGTGGCTTTCCAGTCAAACCACAGTTCCATTTGCTCCCATTTTGGAACATGTTTCTCCGGCACAGAGTGAGTGGCAAGTCAAGTCGGTGGCATAATTGATCGAGTGTGGTTGCGACGAGTGAGTGAGGTGCTGTAGTTGTGTAAAGGGCACCCTGGCGACGGGCCGGCCCGATTCCGTTTGCCCGGGACGAAATTTACTCGGTATTGAATGTCATGGGAAATGAAGAAAAGGGGGCCTTCAAAACCCGAACCTTGTCGGGCGCAACGGCAAACAGCTTTCCGATAGAGGAACCCCAATCAAATGGGAGTTTCGTGCCACGCTACGGTGGAAGTGCCTTTGCAATCGCTGTGGCCGGCAATTTAAATCGGCTTTCGTTTGCGCACTTTAATTACCCAATGGCTTACACTCGCAATTTAAGTAATTAGATTTGCGTTTGAAGTTAACGCCAGTTGGCAGCTATTTTGGCAGCAGACAAACAAACTAGTTAAAAGGCCCCGGCGAGAAACTTCGGTGTCTGTTGCCGTGTTGTGAGAGCAGGCCAAACGCCGGCAAGACCGGCATCGGAAGGAGTGCTTGCAAGGAGTGGATAGTAAGTCGGGCACGTTCCCGCAGAAACAATATTTGCCGGGGAAAATGGAGCTTCCTGGCGAGCGGCAGCAGCAGCAGCGTTAGGGATTCCTTGAAGGGCACATTTAATGCGGCCAACACAAGTTGTCGGTTTCTGTGTCGGGCATTGGGATGACTTTTCAACGAAGGCTGCTAATTTGCTGTGAGTCTACACACAGCAACTCGACCTCGACCGTCTGGATGTTTGCAAAGTGGAAGCGCATAAAATTGCATCGATGCACGACTCGAGTCCCTCGGCGGCGCAAGACGCGCTTCCAGGCCCGGGACGATTGTCAACTCCGATCGTAACGTTTATCGTCCCTGTCCAACTGAATCAGTCGTTTTCCGTTATTGCGAGCCACAAAACAGGGAGAAGAACTAGGAAAAAGATTGGTGCTTCATACTTTTCTACGCGTTCTACGGCCTGTCCCAAAAGGATTCCGCTTTTACGTGCAACTGAAGAGTGGTTTTCGCTTCAGTACCATTCATTCCCTGCGGCCCGAGCTGACACGCGTACCAACAAACCGCCGTCAATTCTGGTCCCGATCCGGAGAGTACGAAATGGCGTCAATAAAATTGAAACAAGGAACGGTGTGCCGTTCGGGTGCAAGGATTTGTATTTCGTTGACGCACCACTCAAGCCACATAAGTTGGCTGATTGATGGGTTTTTGAGCCATCGCTGTTTCCGGTGTGGCGTCTTATGCCGTGCTCCGGTCGCCTACGATTTTTTTTTTGTTGTTTCAGCAACAAACTCCCAACAGGGAGCGTTGCTCCGGGCGGTGCAGATTGAAACACAAACAACATCGACAGTGGATCACTCTCAGCGAAACAATGCTGGGTGTGCTGGGCGCGAGGAGGCAAAGATTGAATTTGTCTTTACGCCCCGAAGGTGCGCCTTGACGTTCGTTGGTTGATTTGATTCTTCGTCGGCTTCATTCGCCTAGCAGCAGCGAATTCCGCGAAAACTAAAGTCAGCATTTCGATGCAAATCCGCCGACGGTCGCGCCGGCAACAGTGGGATTTGGGAAACTTGATGGATTACAAAAAAGTTGTTTTCGGTGTGCGGACATCTGATACATTGATAAAGATTGTTGGACGGGCGTTAACAGAATGTACTCGATCTGGCGTAACGGTCCAAATTTAGAAACCACTTTATTCGATACTGCCCACAATAATCATCCTAGCCAATAAAACAACTGCCGTTTACGTTGTGAAAATGGTTCCACTGGATCGTGTCCGCCCCGAGAGTCGTTTAATCCGCTACAGTCTAGTCCAGCAGCCCATAAACGAATTAACCGCCCATCACCGTTGGCCATTGCAACGGAAATCAAGCCAATCCATCCATTCAATGGTCGGTCCGTAACAGGGCGATGCGATGTACATCAATAATGTAATGTAATTTTATATCACATTTATCCAATCCAATGTATTAGCTGCCGACCGACCGACGAACATCGGTTTACGGAATCGCACCTGGGCGCTGGGGCGGTTAAAATCCCGCTGCCATAGGTGATGGATTGGTGGCGTGAAGCCCGGAGATTTATGGTTCTCGGGTAGATCGAGAGGGAAAAACATAAAATTGAAACATGGTACCAGACATGACGAGGAGGTAGAGAACAAAAATGTATTAGAACCGTACAAAAAAGAATATGGTTCCGCTCTGTCACTGATACTTTGCGAAGAGAAAACGGTAGCTAGATTCCGGGGAAACCTGAGCGTCCAGGGCTTCGAGACGACCCTCGCAGTACCTTCGAGGCTATACATCTTTCGAAGATCTAATTTCCCGTTATTTCCGTAATGCCACCCAAAACCTTCCAGCCATTCAGGTCCGTGACGCTAGAACAAGACCAACCTCGGTAACCTCTCGGCGGTGGGTTATGCGGCAAAATTTACGGATGGGATACTTAAATGCGTCCTCACTCCCTGAAGGGGCAGGATTATGAAATTTATGAAATCCCAATAAACCATGGAGTGATTCAGTTGAGTCGTCCTGAACGGGTCCTTCGTTAGCAGTCCACTCCCAGTGCCGTTGCGTAAGGTTCACCTTTACCACGCAGAACCGATTCGACGAAGCACAATTAGACGTTTTCAAAATGGATTTCGTAAATCTATCCCTGTGTTGGGTGGTTAAAAAAAGTCGGATTCGTTTCTAAATCCCTCGACTTTATCGGGGGCCCGAGGATAACCCTTTTGCTAGGAGTTTGCCGTTTCCGACAGGAGCACCGTTAAACCGGGGGCATTCAATTTCCTGTCTCACATAAACGGGCGCTACTGGTAGTGATGACAAAATAATGTCGGTATCGTTTGACTCAAATCTGCAGCCGTTGGTGGTTTGGTCTGGATTTGGTAGAATATTCCTTTTCCCTTTTCGGTTGCTTATCCAGTTTTGGGCGAATTTATACACAAATAAGATATCCAGGGCAGTAAAGTGATCCGTTGCAACCGGCGTCGCAACAATCTCAGCGGAACCGTTTGGAAAATGTTTACTAAACATGCCCGACTTGAATCATGTTGCGGATTTGTTTGGTAAATATTTGTCACTTGCTGTGAACGTCAAACTTTGACTGTGAAGAATATTTGCTACTGGCCGCAGCATAAAAATGGGATAACATCCGAGCGACCGAAACGTTGTAATCACGAATCAGATCGAAAAAAGCGTCTCGAGTTTCCATTTCACCACAGCAAGTACGTTTTTGCGAGGCAAACAAGAAACCGATTCAAATGAATGCATCCAGTACAGTGCAATGCCACCGTTTAAACCTCACCTCAATCTCAACTTCACCGAGTTCGCAGAAAATGGTCAAGGAAATCATTTTCTATTCATTCAGCTGAAAAGGGCAATTATGTTGAGCGATACCGAGGGAGTTCACGAGGGACTTCCTTGGACTTTGCGTCCGCTGACACACTTAACGTTTCGGTGCTCCACCAGGCTGGGGTTTGAATTTAGATAATGGAGGATCCGAGAATTTTACAAGTTTAACAGGAATTTCGATCGGTTTTCTCGTCGACCGACCTTTGAAAGATGTGGTTGAAGTGGGAATCTATAAAAAGGAATCTATAAAAAGACGAGCCAGATAATGTTAGACGATGGTTTCCGGTGGTGGGCCTCTTGAGGCCTATTGCGCGGTCGATGGAATTAACAAAAGGATTCTGGGGCGGCTTATGCTCAACCTTATTACTGGTGGAAAAGCTTGAGTTACGTGACACCATTCGGCTAAGAAAACGATCCGAAAATGAACGGATTGAAGGAATGTTTCGTATTCAAATAAAACAATAATCGATCCAACGAAGGGTGTTAACAATGAAACGCCAAATTGGTTGTTTTGAGAATATATCTAGTCTAAAATAACTAAAATAACCTTCTGATATATCATTCTACTCGTCCCGGAAAATGTCACTCGGCTGCCGGGATTCAATTCAATGATGAAATACTAATCCGACTGACCGCCAGCAGAGGGCAGCTTTACAAAATTGGACTCCTATTTTGCAGTTCTGATAGCTCCAGCCCTGGTCCAGGTCCGATTACACTTGATAAGCTTGTACAATGTTCCATTCGGCACCAACAAGTTCAGCGATTCGAAACAGGCTGCTAATTAGGGTAGCAATGAGGGCCAGACTCGTACTGCTGATGGTCATGCAGCAGCAGTGTCCCACTGCCATCAGTCGTTCTGCGGTTGAGTGCGTTTGCAAACCCGCCAAAGACTGGAACCGTCGACATCACATCAAACGCAATTAACAACGGATGTGAAACCTCAGAGAGTAGAACGTCCCACCAGAGTGCCGCTGTTGAACCGTGCCTTGGGACCGCCACAATGTGCGAGACTTAATAGATTCGTCGTTTGGTCGTTTATTTGACATTTTGGCGTATCACACATTTCACATCACACTCGAGCATTACACGTCCAACGTTGCTACTCACTAATGCTTCATGGCCAAGCTCAAGTTTATGTTAGCATTTTCGCTGTTCATTTTTTGGCAAATGATTTGGATGATGAAAGCTAAAGTTATCCATTTCAAGGAAACTGCGAAAAATCTTTAAATGCTCCTCCAATAAAAAGCAAACGAATCCTTCGAATGTCTTCGATATCACTTATCGGGCTTTTCATTGATCTGTCTTCTCGCGATGTTGTGTGATGACTTTTCTTCAACAGAACCGCACTTTGCTATCTTTTCATGAAACATAAACAAAGCACACAAAACGACCATCTAACTTAACAAAGGAAGCATAATTTATGCAATTGTTGCCACCACGCGGGTGTGGCACCAGAGGAAGTGAAGTCAGTTTTTCACTGCCTTGGGCCCTGAATAATGGAGAGATTCATCCGCAGCGCTCCGCATGGCACCGTCATCGTCAGCTGGGCAGGATTCCACGATGGCTTGGGAAGGTTTTTTCTTTCGAATCAAAACTTCAGCATCAGCGCCCGGCATGTGCTCACTGGCGTAGCTGGCTGTCACACGCTGACGGTTGTAATGAAACATCAAGGAAATAAAGATTCCTATTCCTTTAAACATAATGAAAATGCAGAAGCGCGTGCTGAGCGATGAGCGATGTACTCTAAATGCTGTCTAATGACAAAAGTAACTCACTCTCTTCATAACGTATTTTGATAAGTCATTGCCACCGTTACGGAAAGGACAGTGAACGGACGAAACACAGCTGGGAACAAATATTTAAGGCGTAGCGTGACGTGAGTTGTCCAGGGAAAAAGAAAACCTTGATTCGCACCTTGTCTGGGGAGGCGCCATTTATCTCGCAATATCATTTAATTCAAGTTGAGAGAATGTTATAATGGTTACAAAAAACAGTACCAACTTACACCACACTTACCTACATCAATTTTGACATTTACCCAACTCGCAATTTGGCGAAGAAACGGCTGCCGAAAGGAGCTAGAGAAAACTCTTTTACCCACAATTAAGAAAAGGGCTTTTGTCGCTTGCTTATGGCAACCTTCCATTCGTAACCATTTACAACATTGGCCATTGGCTGCGGGCTTCCCTAACAGTCGGATATTAATTGCACATGAATGGCGCCGTCTAAATAGCGAAGCGTCTTAATCTGTCTGCTAATGACTGTGTTGATGAACACGCCGCAGAGGGACACAATGAGTTGCAACAGATTGTTTGGAGCATACTTCGAATAATCCTGTAACGCAAATGCCCATACCCAATTCACGTGCAGCTTTTGTGGCTTTTCAATGGGCATAATTAGTATTTTTCTTACGCCGTCGCCGTGAAAACGGTAGACGCAAGTGTATGGAAAATTCTTCATGCCAAGTTTTTCCCGTGATCAGCGTTCACGGTCCATCCGAGCTATGCTGGGAATGTGCGCGAAATAAAGAAAATTCCTGCCCCTTCTTTTTATTCTTTTCCAGCTTTTACCATCATTAAAGATGGGGAATAAGCACCTTCAGAACACGGTTTCGGTGTACAGCAGCCTAATTTTCTCTTTGTTGCTCGTGCTGATCGTACTTTGTAATTGTAAAATCGAAGCAAAAGAAAATTATTTTGGAAGAATAATGCGGTAGTTCGGGCATGCAAAGCTCCAAGCACTACACCAACGGAGCATCAAACGACGTGATAAAAGTAGGGAACTGTCCGACGTAAAACAGTCGGACGCTTTCAGTACAAAACGAATGGCGAGTGTCTCAACGGCCATCCACGTTCCAAGAAACGCCATTACCTGATAGAAATCGCAAGTGGCTTAGAAATCCGAACAGAAAATTACTTTTCACCATTCTGCGTTGCCGTTGCCGTGGGTCTTCCGAGGAGGTCTGTGAGATCCGAGAATGTTAGTTTTGGTGGCGAAGCCGCAAACCTGTCAGTAAACACGACAAGAACGCGACCGACTTCGCGAACGGTGGCGTTCCGGTGGTGGGGAAGGGATTTTGAAATAGTTTCTCAATTCCCTTCGGACCGGAATGACATAGTGAACCAGATCTGGGTCCCGGCGTCGTTCCGTGTTTTCTGATGAAACGGATGCCGGATCCCATATGGTCTGCAAACAAGCAGATAAACATAGCCGTGAGTTGTCCGCGTTCGCCTCGGAATTCATATCGTCGTGTTCGGAGATGATGAGTCCGAGAATTTTCCATCAACCGAGAAGCCGCTATCGCTACTGTCGTTCTTCAGGTCCACGATGGTACGTGGCAGGGGTCAAAATGAGTTTTACTTTAACCCGCGCGCACCATTGGAGTCGTAGAAACAAGCCCTTGCTTTAGGTTTTAAAAGAGCGGCTTTTGATAGGAATTTCGAACATGTTGAATTCACGTTAAATTTATTATGCGTTTGTGTGGTTTTGCCCGGGAACTGATTGATTTTCCTTGTTCCACCATTGTTCAATGAGAGACCAGTATCGGATATTGAAATTGAATCGGGTGGTGAAGTGAGAGCAAAACTTTATTATTTGTTTCTCGGATCGAGAATCCAGGATTCTGATTTCATCACACTACATGTTAAGAGTGTCGCTTTATTAAGCTTTGCTGAGTTTGATACGGTCTATCGTCTCCTTTTACTGTTTTTTGAAACAGTAATGGTGTCAGTTGATGAAACTGATTGCAAACCGTTTACGACACCGTGAAGTTAGTGAATTTAAAACTTCGCTACAACGCGCAGGTGGCACGTGGTTGCTGTCCTGAAACAATATGTTGCGGGAACTAGACGAATGAGATCTGACTTTTCGAACGTAAAAAATGTAATTCGATGAACATTAAAACAAAATCAACAACAAATTGAATTCTGCGTAAACGCCGTCACCTCTATCGCGCATAAAATTTGAAAAGTTCCGCCATAAATTGGGTTCGGCTCGATGTTTTTCTTTTTTGCCGAAGGTAAGTTCCGCAACAGTCGACACAAACCTGGCTCGTGGGCGGCTGTTGCCACTGCTACTTTGCTATTTTTTGCTCTCCTTCTGCTCGTTTGTCTTTGGGATATATAGTTCAGAGCGTTTAATTTTTGCGTTTTTGCGGCGCGAGAGTCATGTCAAAAGTTTCTCGCCCACCAGGAAATCCATCATCTTTTCCCAAACGGTCAAATAATGATCTCAGCGGTTGGTGCGTGACCGCCCGATGGTGGTGGGCAAATCAGCATCGGTCACGATGTTGCCTTTTTGCCATATTAAAGTGTCAAACGTAGGAACGTTATTAGAAGCCGGAGCACGGGCGAAAGCTTGAACGACCTGTAAAAACAGCTCAAATTGAATGTAACCCAGGGTTCCTTTTTGCTCTAATGATTATTGATTGGGCCGGTTGATGGGGTGGTTTTTCAGGAAGCGACAAGTCTATCGCGGAGTTTTTGAATATTTATTAGTCCCGGGCCAGCTTGCAGGACCGGTGATGGGCGTTTTCGACAGGCTCGGTCAGCACGAACATAAACTTTCGCGTCCGCCTTCACGAGAATTGATTACATTTTCGAGGGAGGCTGCAGAAGGAGAGTTTCCTTTCTGTAACGCTTGTTTGACCAATTGCTAACGACGACTGTTGAAGGACTCGACTTCATCGCGCCGGTGGCGTTATTGGTTTCGTTTAGTTTTTTGTGTGAAATTGTTTTCCCTAATGAAGCATAGCTGACCAAGTTGGTCCGTATCCGAAAGCAGCTTTCAGCGCCACGAACAGTGATTTCGGCGATGGCGTGGTAATAGAATCATCCAAAACCGTTCAAGCGCAATATAGAAAATTGATTGATTTGCAATCAAAAGGAGGCTTATAATTATTGACAGCACAGCGGTGTCGGCAGATGATTGAAATGTTAATCAAGTCGTTTTGAAACGAAAAGAATAATCCGCTTCAAAATTCGAAGTTTACCATTAAAATCCAATTCATTGGTTAGTAGAAACTACATCATCGGAACACTGCATCCAATAACAGTATAGTCGATCAATCAAGTCCGGAAATTGGGAAACGATTCATGAATACATTGCAAATGATTGAATAATTTCGTGGCAAACACGCCCGTTAAGTGTGCAGTCCAATTTATGAAGGGAAGCAAAAAAAGGAATATCCTTCAGCTGTAAGAAACACATGTCATCTCAAAACGAATCCCATCGAAAGTTGGCGGAAAACTTTGCTCTTCCTTTGCCAATGCACCAGCAAACCGAGCCCCTTAACCACTTGTGCGAAGTCTTTTCCGCTTGACGAAGTACGTCAAGTGAATGGCAAACAACTTCCGTTCTATCTTCGGGTTCTGCGGGGTGAAGAGGGGCTCCGTGTGGAAACCAACGAAGCCCGGCTTGGTCCACGCAATCATCGGTCCGAAATTGGTTGTGTCAAATCTTTGCCAGGCATCATCAGTTGGACTCAACTTTGGTAATCACTTCCCCGTTCTGCTCCGTTCTCCCGCCCCCTTCCGCCCAAACCGACGACGAACCGATGGGAGCTCCAGTCTTCGGACGAATCCGGAATCTCGGCCCGGAAGGTACAAAAGCTGCAGAATCGAAGGCAAAGACACATATAACTTAATATTTATGAATCAGATTATGGCCAGCTTCATCGAGTAAGTGCTGTCACCTCCGACTGGTTCCGGCGGGCGAGAAAAACGCTCATAATTCTGACACAAAAACCGAGCTTGCACAGGACAGTTGGAAAAGGCCACGATCGAACACGTTTCTGGACGGGTGAACGGATATGAAGCTCTGGGCGAGAAATACGAGCCAAGGACGAACCTTAATCTCGTAGCTTTTACATTGTTTGTGTCTCCGTAATGAGAGCGCAAACCGATGCAGTTGACGGCGAATAATTTAATTTCTTCAGCTTTCGGAAACCCGAAATTTGATCATCCATAAATTGAATCTTTTGAATAGCAATGTGCTGCAAAGTAGCTTGATGTATGAGATGCAGACAGATATGGGTTCGAACGATTAAATTTGGCACCATTTTCATCGTTTATTTTTTCGTTATTGGCGTATGAATCTTTACGGGCATTGAGTATTTTTAATGGTACAGCATATCGATTCTCGAGCATGAAATATATTGCTTCGTGCTGCACGAGTGCAAGAGAAAAATGTTTTCAATTTGCCGACAAACCGCAAAATTGGAATGTTGATGAACGGCAACAGATTCGAAATAAAATGAGAGATCCAAAAATCAGGCTCAGGGTAGTGGAAAGAGCAATTTTTCGCTGCGCTTCTCATTTGTGGTTAATTTTCGCCAGTCGTTGAGCCGAAATCAAAAGTGGACTGAACTGTACAATGAACTGAAAAGGAGAGGTAAAATGAGAAACAGCACTGACCACGGAAATGGATGCAAACGAAGAATTGGCATCGATTTCAAAGCTCGTTCCTGTCCGTTTGGCCTCATATTTTTCTCCGCAAAGCTTCAGAAGAATCTTTCGATTTCTCGTTTCGCATTTGGTCTGTCCAATAAGCATGCTGCTAAGGGAAGAACTCCGTGGTTCGCGTGGTGTAAGTGGTTCCTGATGGTCGACTTTCTGGACAGGATCAGTAATCTTCCGGCGTCAGCGTATTGGGCAACTTTTGGTTTTGCCGCGCGAGGTCCTACCGATGGTGTGGATGCTAACAAAATAGTTTTGCCTTGCAGTTTACGAACTTTTTCGAACATCAGACCTTTTGCAATGGCAAAAGCGGTGAATTTGAAGGGTTTATCGGTTTAAGTGACTAGTTTTTTTTTTTTTTTTTTTTTATTTTTTTATATAAATTGCGTTTATTGGGAGTTGATTTCGTAATACATCGAGGTTGATTAATCGAATGGGCTCGGCTAAGGCCTCTCCACATTATTATTGAGAATTATTACACATTATTATTTTCAGGTGTTGTTCGTTAGTGTACCTAAGTGTTTGATTTGTTTTCTTGATATTTTGACAGGGGCCCATTGGACCTGTCTAAGACTTTTTTCCTATGCCTTACATACCTAAGCCTACCTACTGACTAAACTATTTACATTATTTAAACTACTATCTACAACTACTACTACTTTAATCTACTAATTAACTGTGTCACTGAAGACGGTATTTCAATTCTTTGTTTTTACAGCAAGCGGACCAGTACTTTTTGTTAAGTTTTAGGGTGTGTTGAGATATTTTTTCTATTTTAGCTAGTTTATGTATTTTTTCTGTGCTATGCCATGGAGGCTTATTTAGTATAATTTTTAGGAATTTGTTTTGGATTCTTTGTAATCTTTTTTTGTGGGTATTCGCGCTGGTGGCCCATATGGGAGATGCATAAGTGATGGTGGGGCGGATTATAGTTTTGTACAGTAACAGTTTGTTTTTGTTATTTAGTTTCGATCTCCTATTTATTAGGCTGTAGAGTATTTTTAGGTGTTTCTCGCATTTTTCTATTACGTGTTCGAAGTGTGTTTTATAGGTTAATTTCTTGTTTAGGTGAAATCCGAGGTATCTGACTGATTCTTTCCATGGGATGTTTGTTTTGTTTATTTTTGTGTGGCTAGTTGGGAGGCGACGCAGGCAACTTCTTCGTGTAAAGAAAATTGCCTCTGATTTGTCGGCGTTAATTTTGATTTTCCATGTTTTACAATATTTTTCATATTTCCGGAGGCTGTTGTTTAAATTGGTGACTATCGTTTTGGGCATTGTACTTGAGGAGCTTATTGCTAAGTCGTCGGCATATAGAAATTGTGAACATTTTGTGTGTGTTGGAATGTCGGATATGTAAATATTGAAAAGTAGTGGGGAGAGAACACTACCCTGCGGTACCCCTGCATCTGGGGTGTAGATGTTTGAGCAGGAGTTTCCTATGAAAACCTGGTTTTTTCTATTTTTAAGGAATGATTCTACTAATTTGACGATGTTTTGTGGGTATTTTAGTGTAACCAGTTTGTAAATTAAACCGTCTTGCCAGACAGTGTCGAAGGCTTTCTCGATGTCCAGCAGGACGAGTCCGGTAGATTTTTTGTTATTTCTGTTTGACCGTATATTGTTTGTCAACCTGTGGAGTTGGTGAGTGGTTGACAGTGATTTTTGAAAACCGAATTGGTAGGGTTGGATTATGTGGTTATCGTTTGTGTGTTTGTCTATTCTGTTTGCTATACTTTTTTCCAGAATTTTTCCCAGGCAGCTGAGCAGGCTGATGGGTCTGTAGTTTTCGGGGAGGCTGTGGTCTTTGCCTGGTTTAGGGATTGGAACGATTTTTGCGTGTTTCCATGCGTTTGGGAAGTACCCTAAGTTTAGACAGGCGTTGAAAATATGTGTGATTTGTATTATGACTTTGTTTGGTAGATTTTTGATACTTTTGTTGTTGATATTGTCTAAGCCGGTGGATTTTTTGGTTTTTAGTTGTTTTATAATCCTTTTGATTTCGATTGGTTTGATCAGTAGGGTTTGGGGAAGTGTTTCTTGGTATGAGTTTTTGGAACTGTGGGCCGCTTCTTTTACTGTTTTCTCCATGGTGCTCTTTGTTTGCGCTGTTATTTTATGAGAGTGTTTGAAGTGTGAGCTTATAGCCTCACATTTTTCTTCTGAACTCATTAGGAGATTTCCGTTCATTTTTAAAGGCGGGATTGTTTGTTTTTGGTTTTTTAAATTTTTTACTATCTTCCATAGGGTTTTGTTGTTGTTATGTTTGGTGTTGATGTTGGATAGTGTTTTGTCCCAGCTTTTGTTTCGTATTATATTTGTTTTTTCTTTGATCGTTTTTTCCAGTGAAGTGAAGCACGAGTTTGCTAGTTTGTTTCTTCGGTTTCGTTGCCATATTCTTCTGAGCATGTTTTTGACTTTGATCATTTGTTTTAAATTTTCTGGGAGTTTGATGTTATACTGTCCAGGTGTGATGAGTGGTATTGATGCTTTGTGGGCGCTTTGAATTGTTGTTGTGAGCTCGTTTATCGTTTGGTCAATTTTCTGAGTGGTATCTAATGTAAGGTGGTTCATGTTTTGAATGTTTACTTCGTTGTTTATGCATTTTCTGAACTGTTTCCAGTTTGCTGAGCTGTAGTCGTAGATCTTTTTCGTCGGTTTTTCTATTGTGATTGTGTGGTTTATGTTGAAAATTACTGGTTCATGGTCGGATGAGAGTTCGGCTGTTGTGATAGGTGTTGACATTTCATGATTTCCGTTTGTGATGGTTAGGTCTATTGTCGATGGTGAGAATCTATTGCACTTGGGGAAATGTGTGGGTGTCTGTGCGTGGTGGATGGCGAAGTTTCCTCTTTGACTCAACTCAAACAGGATCCTGCCTGCTCCATTTGACGTTTTACAGTGCCACATTCGATGTCGGGCGTTCAGGTCGCCGCAGATGAAGTAGCTTTTGTTGCTTTTCGTCAGTTTTCTTATGTCGTTTTTGTATTTTTCGAGGTCCTTATTTCCTCCTGGGTGGTATACTGATGTGATATTGATGTTTCCTTTTTTTGTGATAACCGAGATTCCGATAGATTCTATTTTTTCTAATTTGAGGTCGTGAAGAATATTGTGTTTGATGTTTCGCCGCACCAGGATAGCTACTCCACCTTTGCTGCCATCATTTCTGTCTTTTCTATGTATGTTATAGCCGGGGATTGTAAGTTTGATTTCAGGTTTGAGGTAAGTTTCGGCTATTGCCATTATGTCGATTTTGTTGCTTTCTAGGAAGTGGATTATTTCAAGTTTTTTATTTGAAATACTGTTTGCATTCCAGTGGCAAATTTTGAGTGAATTTGATTTATCCATTGAAACAATATTTCTGGATGACTTGGAAAATCACTGTGATTTGTTGTTCTTTGCTATTACAGTTTCTCATGAGTGAGAAGGTATCAGTTATTATGTTTGTTATTTCGTCTGCTGAGAATAGATTTGGCCCTTGATTGGCCCACTGTGCGGATGCTGGAATGGATTTTGGAACTGCCGCTTGTTCACTTGGTAGATGTGGGTGAGACCGCAGGGATGGGAAGTTGGTTTCGTCGAGCTTAGGAGCGGGACGATAGATTGTAGGCATTGGTGTGCGTTGTGGACGCGCAGGGCACTTATAATAGTTGGCGGTGTGACCGCCGTTACAGTTTGCACACTTTAACAAGTGTTCGGGAATTCTGCCTTTTTCTTCCACCGTTTTTTCGGCGTGTGGGCAATCGTCTGCTTTGTGTGCCCCTGCACATTTCAGGCACTTCGGCTGTGTGTAACAGTTATTGGCTCCGTGGCCGTACTTGAGGCAATTTCTGCACATCATTGGTGTGCCGTTTGTGTGGTAGTGGTTCCATCTTACTTTGCAGTATCGGATCGCGTGGATCAGTTTTAAATTCCCGAGCGTTACCGTGCCCACGGGGAAGTGTAATAAAAATGTGGCCTGATCATCGTACCTCTTGTTTCTGATGTTTAGCTTTTTGATTTCGCTTGGGTAGACCTCCTTTTCGTTTAACGAGGTTTTTAGTTCCTCGATGTCGCAGTCGGCCACACCGCTCAGTACTATTTTTGTTGTCCTACTCTCGGGTAGCTGAAAAGTGTAAAATTGCACTTTGCGCGCGTGTAGGGCCTGCACCACCTTGTTGAAGTCGTGTGTCGTGGTTACTTGTACCTGAATTCCCTTTCTGGTGACATTTGTCATGTATTTGATGACTCCTGCGGCTATTAATTTGCTGTGCACATCTCCTACCGATGTGCCCGTTACGTATATCGGTGGAGTTTTTTTAGATTCTGTTTGTGGCGGAGTGGAGTTTTTCTGCTCGTGTTTGGAAATATTCTCCCTTGGTATTTGCAGATCGCCGCTGTCATCCATTGGGAGAGCTTCGAAAATATTTTCGCTAGCCACCGGCTCGCGGCTTCTCTTACTTTCACTGCGCAGCCCGCTCTCTATCGGCCGTTTCAGTTTGCTTGTTGGAGCCATTTTTTTTTCCGGTAGCCGGCCCCTGGCTAGCACTGTCACTGTGTCTAACTCTTTGCTTTTGTTCACTATCACACCTGGATGGAGACGAGCAACAACCGCTCCCGACGGTGGTTTGTTCGAGACTGTTTAAGTGACTAGTGATGCTGCAAAGCTGCTTAAAAAACGCCGATAGCGGAGTGAAGTGTTTTACAGTCAATGGTAGAAAATTAACCCACCTTTCATTCAACCTTCTGCTTAACAAACTGTGTTTTTCGGAGCCATTCGGAGCGGAGCCGTCGAATGGAAATGATGCGCATTTTATTAAAAATTTCAATTCAATTCGAATGGCCATCAGAATATGCGTTTTTCATTATTGTGCGCGCTCCTTTCAGGAAGCATAATGACCGTAACATGCAGAACTAACATCGAGCACGACAATGTTCAAGGAGGCTGCCCTCTAGAGTTGGCCGCCCTGCAATGCAACCGGCCCACGCTGGTCTCGATTTATGAATGGAGCTGAAGCCTTTATGCAAATCTCGCCCGCTCGGCCCCGGAATGCACACATTTTTGTGTGAGATTTTTATTATCCGCTTCATCCGCTAGCTCACTCGCCGTCGCGCTCGCCGGTGTCAATCTGCCCGGCCCGGGTCACCCCTTCCGGTACGTTACAGGCAAAACTTCAACCGGAAGGTTCGTAAACCCCATCAACGGAAGCATCGATTTTTGGATCGCAGGCTTGGCCTTTTTTTGGGCCCCCTTCCTTTTCGCAGAATGTGCAACTTGCAAGTTGACAAAATTCCAACCGGAAGTATTCGATCGGTGTCGAATCGGCGAAACGGAAGGAACGCACATAACCGGCTCCGGTCACTGTCGCCGGCTGCGTTGCTGCCGCCCCGATACCATTATCGTCGGATGTGGCCCTGTAGCCCTGTAGCCCTGTGTGTGTTTGCATGCTTCGGAAAGCAATAAACTTGTTGATATACGCTGAATTGTGTCCGCTCCGGCGGTGCACGCCGCTGGCGGCTGGGGTCCATCCGTTCGCGGCGTGGCGCAGAGCGAGTTATGGAGCTCTTGCTGAAAGGCGACCGGATACTGTCGCAGTCGGGTACCACACCGGATGCCGGCCAGAAGCTTTCCGGGGCCGATCATTTCGTTATCTTTATCGATTTACTAAATTTAGTTCGCTTCACTCGGGTGCCGGCGCCGGCTCATAAATTCGGCGAATTCCATGCTGCGAGCAACTGTCGGCTTCAAACAGCGCGACCTGGCGTACCTAGTGAAGTGAAGCTCCACTTTTAAGTGGCTCTTCTACTCGTCAAGGGGTTGGTCTGGAGTATAATGAAAATAATTGATTAATTATTGTGGCCCCCTTTACATTCCCTTGAGGTGCCTGCTAATAATCGCGTCGCTCGATGCCAATGACTTCATTTCTGGGCCAAGAAGACGTTGCTCTGCTAGTTTCAGTCCCGGGAAAGGTAGATCAAACGGTGCGTCAAGAGCTGCAGCCAGGTAATTTATCTTTATCACCGGCTGTCTTGACTGCGCGGCACTCGGTACACAAACTTGACAGCATAATCAACCGCCATGCGACGACCCGGTAAAAGTGGGACGACTCGGTACGAACCGCTGATACGGAGCTCATTATCTGTTAGTTTTGTCCTCACCATCAGGCCACGGATGTATCGCATTCAGGTGCTCTTTGCTAACTATGCTTAGAAGCTGCAAATGTTATTTCGTTTCACAAACTGTACCAAAACCTTTTGAGAAGAGTTCCCAATTTTGCACAATGACCGACCATTATTGATTAAGCCATTCCGTCGAAGCATGTTACAGAACCTGCCAATCATGCCTTGACAATGGAACGAATCCCTAGCCGGTGGCCCTGCAGGTTACACGAGCTTCCACTTACGCCTCGGCGTGAGTGACGAAATGATCTACGTGTGAGGACTAGAATATTTGGAGGGTTCTAAGTGAAACGTTTACTCATATCGCCGAACGCGCCGGCCCCTCGGCAACGGCCAATGGGCTACGTGGAGTGACGCTGGAAAATTTTATTGCAAAACGACACGCTATTTTTGGCACGGTGCTACAAAAGCTTATCTCGCGCACCACTGACACAGGACGTGAAGGTCCTCGTTTCATTGCCACCACGCTCCGTACGCTCCGTACGCTCCGTGAGCTAATCCTGTGTGCATGTGTGCAAAACCGACAACCTCGGTGGCTCGTACGCGTCAATAAGAAACGTGTTTCTTCTTTTTCTGCGTACCACAGAACCGCAAGCCAAGGTTGCGTACCCTGCTCCTGGCCACGGTTTTTGGCAACATTTTCCAACGGTGCTTGGTGGCGATGGTACCGATTTAAATTAAATTATGCGTACATGAGTCACGGCGTTCGGCGTTCGTAAGAGGTTCTATCCGCTGGGCCATCGCATGGTTTGCTTCACTAGACCTTCGGGAACAGTTGCGGCTGCAGCAGCAGCACTACATCGATCGGCCATATGAAAACCGTACTCGAAAGATTCGCCCGCTGAACTCCGGTAGAAAGTTGCTGCGAACGGGGAAAAATGGCCCATACGAGGGTCGTAATTGATATTTTATGAGTACCTTGGCGTGACCTTCGTTTGCGATGCTGCACGCTTTACGATGCTTCACCCCAAGCCGGTCGTTATGCTTATGAAGAGCGGCAGAGCCGCGTTGCGGACTTTGCTGCTTCCTTCGCGATTTTGGCATCATGCCGCGTTACTTTATTTCGCAGTTCGTTTCCATCACGTGTTTTGATGAGCCAACGACGCCACTTTACAACATCCCATTCCAATAACACTCTAATTCTTTTGAGTTTTAATTGTTACGATCAAGTTTATCGGCCAAAACACACCATCTTCTAACTTGCTTCTGCTGCTGGCAACGCTAGAGCGAACGCAGTTTGGTTACAAGTGAAGATTTATGAAGATTTACGGCTTCGCGAGGGGCAAAGTTTAATTAATTAGGCACCTTTTTGAAGTATTTTCAAAGAACCATCCTCCGTAACATTCTTTAAAAGGTTTTCAGAAGGCGATTACCCAGGAAACCGGCACAATCAACTAGATTTTGCAACGATGCACAAAAAAAGGCTTCATTTGTAAGAACGGCGTCAATTTGGGCATTCTTTGAGCTAAAAGTCTAGAGACGCGAAAACCAATCATTTCATGTAGACCAATTTCGAGTAATTCACTAAACATTCTCGACGCGGTGTAATCTCAGTTACTGGAAGGCTGCGAGTAATTCTGAAATAGTTGACATTCGTGGAAGGGCTCTGGGCATCAAACCGGATCGGTTGAACCCGTGTACCCTCAAAAGTTATAAGATGGTCGTAAAATTTCCAATCATCAAGAGGCATCGAAATTGGATTGAAAATCGCCCGGCAGCGCAGACCGTTTCTCGGGAGAGTTTCTTTTTATTGCAAGATTTTGGGGCTGTATCGAAGAGGATGTTAAAAACGCATACGCTTTGACTGGTGTTCAATTTAAGAGCACGACCCAGGCGACTCACGTACTACAATTATTCCGAGGCCTGTAAGTGATTTACGTGAGCGTTAAGCCTCCCGCTGCGGGGCTGATGCAAAAAGTTTATCCCAAATCCTCCCCCTCTAATCTGCACAGGCGATAGGTTCTGGTCTTCTTTCTGGCCCTTTGAAAGGATCACCACCTGCTGCTTCACCGGGACACGGAGCCTTTCTTCTCGGGTGTACCGTGTTCCCTTTGGAGCTTAGCGAACAAACACAAGCGGCAAGGGAAAACAAATTTAAATTATTATTCAAATTTTTCATCGCCGACCAACCGACCGACCGAGGTCCGAGCTCGGTTCTAGGTCACGGGGATGAATTTTATTTATTCTGCTCGAATATGGAGCAGAGCGGCGAACGAGAGGCATAACTCTTGGCCGCCGCCGCTGCATATGGAAAGCCCCATAACTTCTGGTCAACTCCACCGTTTCGCAGGTGGTAGATCCTGGTCCGGGCGTCCGGACCCGGCACTGCACGAAAACACACCATCGAATATTCGCACATACAGCTGGGCGCACGTATGGTTCATAGGGCGCCCGATGGAAATGGTCGAGAATGACTCTAGTTTTTCACTTAGTGTGTGCTAAATTTGAACACCACCACACCGTTTCGGATTCGTCCTTGATCTCGGCCGGTAGTGTTTGCTCACCGAAAACAGAGGACGCAGAGGATGAGCACCGGCGCAACATAATACCCACGAACGGTGTGTCACGTGCCTGGAAGCTTTAATAGCACCTGTTTTCATCCGACGCAGCTTAAAAGGGAAACGCTTCAAACGAGAAGACCAACGATTGGGCGACGGAGGCAGATTCGAGATAGGCAGTGATTATTTCCTATTTGACTTTTGTGTGCTGTGTGTTGCCTTACCGGTTCCAAAACGACTCCCGTGCTTCGTTTACGCCGCAAAGCCGGGGAACCATGGCGGACGATTTCTCACCTCCGACGAGGACGACGACGTGTTCGGTGCGGAATGTGTCAGTGGAATGTTGCCGTACTTCGCCGGCTTTTATGTGGGTCCTTCAATGCGACGGTCGTTGTGATCGTTTTCATCGGTCTGCCAATCACCGGGTACCAACCCGCCGTCACTCAAGGACTATCAGCATGTGCCATGCATGCATGTATATGCCGATGCAACAATGTGGACCGTCCGGACCCGGACCCGGGTGGACTTTAATGTGTGCATTGTTGAGATTTTATTTATGCCCCCAAAATCCGCCCCGGCACTGGCCCCGTTCGTGGAACATCCTTTCGCTGGGGCAAAGGATCATCATCGGGTGCCCCCGGGGCCCCAGAACGTTGGCGTCAGCATCTGGCATTGATGAGGATCGGGCCTCAAGCGTGACACAAAAGCTGTCACATTTGGCACTTGAAAGGAATGCCCGGTACCGGTACTCTACCCTTTGAACCTACCTAAACCGTATGTCTCGGGTCCGCTGATGCCACTCAGGCTGGGTGAGTGGGATTTCTTTTTATTGCGACACCAATTGCTGTGCGGACATGTGTCGTGCAGGTACGTCCGGTAAATTACCACCGTTTGGCTCTTTTGTCTGTTCGTAGAACTACGATCTAAGGCAAAAGCCACAACATTATTATTATATTGAAACAAGTTTAACACTCGTTTTGTGTGCCATTTATAATTTAATTAAAAAAGGCTTGGATTGAAAGTAGATGGCCCTTTGCAGGACCCAACCAGTAGGGTCAAAGATACGTTATATCTAACACAAATACGCTGAATAATCAGATAAAGCATCGCATTTATGTCTGCGCATCTCTCCCAGGATTTGTGACTCGAGTGCACGGATCCGTAAGAACTTTTGCCTAACCTTTTGCCGAGTTTTAATGCGCCCTGGAATGGTTGTAACATAGAAACCGTAATGCTCTGTCACAACGCTGCTTGTTTGGCACCATTTTACACTCTTCACCTTTTTCGGCGACTGACCCTTTTTTATGCGCTCCTGATTAGTCCGTCTCTTGATGGGTACAACCATTTTCGTGGGACATTAATCTTTCCTGCTCTTTCGCAGTCGTTCGTCGGGGTTTTTAGTAACGGTGGTCGCTGTTTTACTGCGCTGCAACGGCATGCCATCTAACCACACAGTTTTTTAATGTTTGCCATAAAATTATGGAACTGAATTGCTTTAATTTTAGAAAAATAGCACCCTCTCTTTGGCCACCCACGGTCGGCAAGTGGGAACGTGAACAGTTGGACAGTGAGCGAACGTAACGAATGTTTCATTTTGCATTT
>NW_026453863.1:71606-74724 GCF_943734635.1 Anopheles cruzii
TCCCATTCAGTTCCCAGTCCAATGTCACACCATTATTGGGACCAACTCCAGCCGGCCCATCCGTGGCGGTTCCTTCACCAGTCGTTGGCCAACCCGACCACCAACAAATAGCGAGAAGATAGCGAAGACGTTGCCTAGGAGACGACGTAAGACGGCATGGGTACCACAATAAATTCAATCTGGTTTTCTGCCCGATTGGGATTCTAGTATCGTAAATTTTATTTACGCCACACCGAGCCACCGGCTCCAGGAGGGAAGGGATCGCTCTCGGTGTGGTCCGCCCTTTACACGCTGCTATCTGCCATTTCGCAGAGCCACGCGATGGCTGCAGCGCGGAGACATCGGAGACCATCCGGCGACCGAGCACCATCCGATTCGGTGCTCCGTTGTGAAGGTTTATCAGATGGGACGGATTTGGGACGTAGATCGAGGAGGAATCCAGGCGGGGAGGGGGCAACAGTTACCGAAAACGCCTCGAGCCGGTAGCCCGTAGCAGTGCCCCATTCAGAGCATCGATTGAACCGAAAAATAGAGTTTATCTTCTTTGAGGACACAAACAGACAGACAGAAACCAACAGCTCCGTTCGGCGTATCGATGTAACGGTTCAAACACGGCGCGCGGGGTGCGGCGTAACAAAACACTGAACTCTGCCATTCGTCCGACTCAGGACGAATGTTTTGGCGCACGCTGAGGGCGGCAGGTTTTACAGCTAGCCACGCTGATCATGTGTTGCCCGGCCGGCCACAGGAGCAACGTATCGGGGGGCCATAAAGAAATCAAACCAAATCCGGGAAGGGAGCCGGGAGGTGCCATCGATCACTCGGAGCATTCCTCAGCCAGCCGAGATAAGCATAATAAAGATACCATTTGCAACACCGGTCGCCGATGTGCTCTGGTGGCCATGGCCACCACCGAATGCACACATTTTTCACACATAAATTTATGAGCTTCCGACCTCCGGCGTATGTGACACAGGCGCACGGCGCACCGAATGGGCCTCCGTTTTGCGTGATCCGGCGGCACGAGCGTTACTCATGCAATCCGACCATTACCCACTAATGGCAGCGAAATGATTAGCAACCCCGAAACCTTGCCCGAAACTGCTGCTGCCGCTGCCGCTGCCGAGCCGAGTGCCGAGGAAAATAATTGTCACTCATTACCCTTCGGCTGTTTCGGCATTATTCATGAGCGCCTTGTTTGTTGTCGTGCCGTGCCTAAGAATGGATCCGAAGGGCAAGCGATCGGTGGCCAGGACACCCAAGACAAGTGATTCCCGGCACCTGTCGAGAACCATTCTTTTCCCCTAAACTGTGTCTTGGTAGACCGGATGGGCGGCAGGACCCACTTGACTGGCGCGCTCTTGGTGGCACTTGTGCGCGGTGTCCGTCCGTCGAGAGTCGCTGCCGTGTTGAACTTCCTAATAAGCTTCCACCGGGCAAAGATAGTTGTTTACGCTGGCCGAGTGGGATCCGCGTGGCGCACGCGGACGCTTATGACCGACACCCGGACGTCAGCTTCATGAGCAGCATAAACAGCAGCATGCTTCGGCGTTTGTGGCCGACCCGGTGACGGGACTCGAGTGTAACATAAATAAACGCGTACCTTGCCGGTACGACGTCCTGCCCGGGACTGGGACCGTTCGTGCGACAAAACCAACACTTTTGCTACGAACGATTCACGCAAGTTGTTTAAAATTCAAACACTTTGCCCCGGTGGTGGCCCCAAAAGGACAAATTGGGAATTAAATTATCAGGCAGCGAGGCCGGCACCGGGCCGGAAGGGGGTGTGTTTAATGTGTTACCATTACCGACACCGACTGTCTCAAGCTGTCGGCAGGCCACGTGGTTGACGGGAAGAATAATTATATCGCCCGGGTCGGCTGCCGCTCGGCGTGGCAAACTGTCTCACGCCTCAAGATGATTGGAAAATATTTGGCATCCAAAAGAGGCAGAGTTCGTTGCCAGGAGCGATTGATGAAGTGCCACCGGCGACAGATCGGAAAATCCCGACACATATCGCACCGCATCAGGCGCGCAAACACTCGTCGTCGGCGTGTGAGACGATGTTGACGATAGTTCTTGAAGCGGCGTGTGTGGGAAATCACTTTTCACTGCGCAGCACACAAACACACTCCCTTTTGTGGGCCACCATTTAGCCATCCGAAGCCTCGGCACTAGTCGGCACTAGTCGAGTCGAACGTTAAGTGGCACGTCGATAAGCGGCCGCCACTTGGGCCGCCAGCAAATTATGAAGAAAATGAAGATGCCGGGCTGCCGGGGGCAGGAAATTAGATTCGTGCGACGTGCGAGAACTGGGAGTGCTCTCTGGGAGCCGTAAGCCTGCCTGCTGCGCGTAGGCGAGCAAGATTGAAAATTATGGAACCCGGAACCCGGAGAAGAAACGGCCCCAAAGACCGAGGGGTCGGCCGAAACTGAGATTTTCTTTGTTTAGTTGGCCGATAATGGGTGTGGAAACGTATTTTCGCAAAGCTCATTATAGCTGAGTTTCGTTGCGGAAAAGTTTTACTGTGGTTCGGGCGGATACGAGGCGGCGGCGGTGAAAGAAGAAATTAATCGATCGAGCAAGAAACAGGATGCTCAAACTAGGCCACCGTATCGCTTGCGGAGTAATTTGCTTTTTTTTGCGTAATATAATTTGCCACAGAAAATGGCGGCCCGGGGAATAACGGAAGCCCGATGCGTTACATTCTCACGCAGGGTAATCGGCAGCTCGGCTTGGAGTACTAGGTTGTTCATTAAATTCGAAGCCTCGATAACAAACGGCGCTGCTGCAAGCCTAATTTTTTTTCTCATATTGGTACACTCTTCATTTGAACGTATGTGAAGTTTCATTTCAATCGGTTGCTATATTTTATTTTTTTACAAGCCATTTAGTATCGACGTGTCAAAGTATTTTTTACAATGAGAAAATCAAGTATCGCGGAGTGATTTAATTTTTATTTTTGAAAGGTTTAAAAGCAAAGGAAAATTATATACAAGTGTTGAAAACGTATAAGAACTCATCACCTTCAATTAGGGAGTTATAAGGGAGGTTTTTGAGTTTAAATGTGGTGTAATAAGTTTGACAATATCCTTTATTTAAATAACCTTCGTCTTC
>NW_026453863.1:75224-80726 GCF_943734635.1 Anopheles cruzii
GCAGCCGCGGCACGATCGAATAATTCTTTTAATGAACCAATGTTTTACTAAAACAACAACGTCCGTAACTGGGACCAATGTTCACAAAGCAATGTTTTATCCATTGCACTAGATCCTTTTACTACGGTCACGTCACCGTATCGGATTCACTTTCACTCGGATAAGCACCGTCGGGTGGACTCCGTGACGATTTGTAAATGTTCTGCAGCCGCGGCACGATCGAATAATTCTTTTAATGAACCAATGTTTTAGTGTTGTTGGTGGTCGCGATCAACGGTTAAAAAATGTTCTAAGCACGGTTTAGGTAATTTATGTTCTTTATTACTCCTAACCGATTGTTGAAACATTGCTGTTCTTTCCGTCTCCTGATCGCAACTAATCCTCATCACGCTCCGTTTGCGCCTTTTTCGTATCCTCGTCTCTCGGTCGTCGACCTGCTCTCCCGGTAAACGATCCATCTTCACGCGTTCGATCCTCAACGCTTGGACCGTTTACCGGGCCTAGGTTGAGTTGACAGCGGTGGAGTGAACCCAAACTGTTATACGCAACACGCACTATGGACTAAAAATTCATAAAAATTAAGGCCGAAATTGATTGGCCACTGCAGACACCAGTTGCTGTCTCGTACGTTCACTCGCCACCCTGAAGACGAATGGGAGTCATGAAAATAAGCACAAACCGGTGCACGACCGGACCTGTGACCTACGGGAAAGCTGTTATTAAAGAGATGTTTGCTTTTCCGTCCTCGTTTTTGTTCTTAGCCGCCGAGTGGCCTATTTTTCGCTGCCGTTCCGAAGGATGCCCCCAGTTTCGAGTCCGCACCAGCATGCACGGGAAAGCTACTCATGTTTAATGACACCACTTTTAAGCCGGTGACCGGTGCAGCATTCGGTGCATAGCGGAAAAGCGAGACGAAAGGATGCCAATGCCGCCCGTACCGTTGGCCGCACGCTCGCGAAAGGATCAATTTAATGTCATTATCCGGCCGTCGGCGAGCAAATCAACTCCCGGAAGGGTTGCTTCAGTCTGTTAGCTTTTCCGATTCACGCTCCGTGCTGCTCCAAACGGCCGCGGGTCTAATTGTGAACTTTCTCTGGTCGCTCGTACCAACCGAATGCACCGACCCAACGAGGAATTAATTTTAACGGCACCACTTATGGAATTTCATACACCGTCCGGCTTTTTTATGAAGAAGGAAATTGAATTTTTAGATAACGGGCAAATCAGTTGCGGTGCGGTTGTTTCAGTTGCCCACAGCTAAATTCAATAATGGATGGCGGTATTTGTTTGTGCTCGATATCATTAAAAGCTCACAGAACACAGAGTTCATTTTTGAGCAAACATTGGCCACATCAGAAATCACTCACTTCAGACACTCGCGGACTGCTTCTAATATTGAGGGCCATTTTAATTATTCTTCATTGCAATCTTTGAATAGCAGAGCACTTCTGGAATTTTTCCAATAAACTTTGCTGTTCTATCTGAATTTGTTGTTGTACATTTTAAGTGCAATATTGAGGAAATTTTCTTTTCTTTTCAAAACACAGACAAAAAGTAATTTAAACTGGGTTATTTTAAAGTAAAATCGAACATGTCTTTTGGCAAAACTTGATCCAAGGTTTTGCAGTAATCACTGAAGCAGGATGTTGAATATTCAGCGTCGAAAGTGTCTCAGGGTAAATCCATCAAGCTCCTCGACTTCCAATCTTAACAGAGTGCCGGTAAACAGCACCTTTCGCACTAAGCGCCACCTATTAGCTTCCGTACACGTTGCTATCAAATTTCATAACGATGTCACGCTTCTACCAAGCTTCTTTCTCGGCCCACCGCAGCCATTTCGTGCGACGCGGAGGGAAAGCCGTGGTGCTGCTGCGGATGTCTACCCACTCATTTTCCGCAGTTTTCCAGAAAGTAGCATTTTTCATCCGATCAGCATCTGGTTTCTAGCGGCCGCATTCCGCCACCACCGTGATGTTAGTTCACCGTGGCACCGTGGGTCGTGGTAGAAAATTCCATTCCGGAAAAATTTTACTCCCTCCCTGGCCCGACCTGCCAACCTGGCGTTTCCTCGGTCCTCGGATCCTCGGATAATGTACAATCTTTCGGCGGTGCGGGCGTGGCAAAACAAAGCGCACGCAAACAGAGGGCGCACCGGGGAGCGTCTTATGCACTGAAGGAAGTCTCTTTTGCTACGCTCCAGGTTTTTCCGGGCCACTTTTCTCCCATTGCTGTTACTTTTCCACGACCCACGCGGCCCCGTATGGCGTGCGGCACTTCTCGGTCCCGCAGGACCTTCGATAAACATGTCTCCGTGGTTCGGGGCACCCGCGAACCCGAAACAGCAGTGGTGGGTCGGGTGGTCTGTTTGCGTTTGAGTGAATGCTTTGTATGTTCTGGTCGGCCCTTGTCCTAGTTTGCGTTGCCCCTGAGTAGCCTCGCCATCCGGTGCGGAAAAGCGAAAGGTGGAAGAATTTGCTTGCTTCGGCGATGGTTTTCGGGCCGATTGCTGCATCGCTTCCAGCACATTTCGCATAACGGCCGCTTCGGCCGTCGCTTGCCTTTGTTTCGACAGGCCCGCTGTTTACTATTGTTTCGTCCTTTTTGGTGAGAAGGTCCTGCCCGGTCGTTGTCGTTGTGGTTGGCTGTTTTCTTCGCACAAGCCGCGGTGGCAGACACACGAGGCTTTAAGAAAACACTCGCCATTCGCAAATACTGTCCCAGGCATGTAATGCAATTTGGATGATTAGATGCGAACAGAAATGCCAGAAGGAGGAAGTTAAACGAAAGTTTTCACCGTTAAGGACCAGACCCAGCATGATAGCAGATTTTGAGCTCGCCGAGATCGACAGGTGGCCTCACGGTATTGATTGGATTGGGTTTTTCTTTTGGTTATACTTCAGGTAGAGCGAGGTGAAGAATTGTCTTCGTGCCCAAGATAAGATGCCCCCGCACCAAAAAACTTCAAAAGATTACGGCG
Organism: Anopheles cruzii; assembly: GCF_943734635.1. Taxonomy (NCBI): domain Eukaryota; kingdom Metazoa; phylum Arthropoda; class Insecta; order Diptera; family Culicidae; genus Anopheles; species Anopheles cruzii. The sequence goes on from NW_026453863.1 coordinate 78,202, forward strand.
ACTTATCAACGCGACGCCAACGCGAAGTAGGACGAGTTTTGATGAGGGAAAATATCAATATACCATCGGGTCACACGGAGTGGAACACAGTGACTGTGCCTGAGTTACGGAGCTTCTCGGAAGAGTGTGATTTCTGCGAACGATATGCGACGCTGCCGGAGGCCTGACCCGGGTAAGACCGCTCCATAGAATCACAGTTTGATGAATACTTCTCAGAAGATGATTCTGCGTTTGGCGCACGATTCTTATTTGTCCACTGGTGGTTGTTTTGGGTTGAATTTAAATTTATCGATCAGATTGGTGATGCCAGCGAGACACATCTCGTATTTTGCGTTGCCACAGGCATAGGTTTTAATTTGGATCCACCAAATGATCTTTACCGAGCGTGCTGTTTACAGATGCCGATTGGAGTGTCAGCAATCACAATGAATAAATATGTAATGCTTTCGGAACGCAACACTCAAGGATTCCCACGCGGTGAATTGTTTATGCTGTCCTTATGCCGTTCAATATCCTTTGTTTTGTGGTTGATGAATGGTAATTGGGCCCTCTTGGAACGATCGACAGGATGAACAACCAAGAATAACGATTGCGAAGAAATAAGACCAAGACCAATCGAATCGACTTAATAAAGTACAGTATGCAAATCCGCATCGATATGAAAATGATGTTCCACCGAAGCATGATGTCCTTTCGATGTGCTCCGCTTGTAAACCACTGGACCTTGGTATCTGGGGAATCGTATCGCAAAAAGTGAAATTGAATTGCTGGCCACAAAAAGGGCCCTCTGCCTGTTCCAGATAAATCGATACGAATCTATCATTTAAACGATGCATCTGGTGAAACATCCAATCACACGGGGCGCAACAGCATCGAACCGGAAAGGATTGCGTAGTAACAAATAGTGTCCACTTGGGGCTTTGATAGCTTTGTCTTTGCCGTGGGTCTGGGTCCCCTCGAAGGCCATAAAAAAGTGTGTAAGACGAAACGAGTGGCGAGTGTGATTTATAGGGAACGATTTTCGGACGATTAGTTCCCAACCGGCACCGGCTCCTGCCGGAGTGGACCGGACGCCCGCGTTGACCGATTTGTTGGCTGATCAAGATTCTGCCGTCCCCGAGTCATCAACGTGATTGTTTTCTCCCGAGAAACCTGAGAAGGACGGTATTCGAGCATGGTCACAGCGCTGTCTTCCTTTTTTCGTCGTGCTGTTGCTCCTTGTGGCCAACGGCAGCAGTGGGCGAGCGGTGACCAATCAGGGCACGGCGGAAGGCCATAAAGTGTCGAACATCTGTCGCCGGAGCGAAACTGTTGCTCCACTCCAGGTTTCGTGCACCGCGCGCGCACGGAGATCATCAAGCCCGTTGTCTTATCGTTAGTTTGCTCGTCGGAGCGAAAAAATGAAAGGATGCGATTAGCCCTACTCCGCAGAGTAAATATTTTCACTGCAGGAGTTACGACTCCGCGCGGGCGCTGGGGCCACTCGGCGTAAAGGGCAATCTAGCGCAGGGCAATCCCCGCCCGAAACCCTACGACGAAATGGCGCTCTGATGCATTCCAGTTTTACTACGGTTGTACGGGTTTCCGTCCGCTTTTGTCGCATGAAAGCGACGGTTGAATTTTTCATTTTTCCCGACCCACAATGCCCGAGACCGGCCACGGGAGGGGCGGCTATGTACCGCCTCGGTGCCGCTTATCAGGGCCAGGACGTTCCGACGCCAAAAAGGGGTTTCTTTTATCAACGAAGCCCCGGCCCCGGTAGTAGAGTTATCTTACTGCAGTGGTCTCGGTGGAGTTTCTGCAGCTCACCTTGATGAGATCATTAAAAATGGATTCGTTATCCGCTCCGGTCGAGGAAAATGGAGCCCCGGGAAATCGAAAATATGAGCCTCTGGCAATGATCCGGCATAATTCGGCCACGGGTTAGAGGGTTTATAAATAGAAGGCTTTATGAGACCCATTTTTTCGCTTCATGCAGTGACCCCTTTTTGTATCCATTTCGGAGATTAATTATTGGACAAGTAGACAAGAAAATGGACAAGAAGCCTTCAGTATAAGTACCTGTAGAGCTAAGAGCTAAAATACCCATAACATACGTTTGTGAACTTTGAAACTAACAATCGCTGTGACCGAAGCAATTCAAAATGATTCAAAATTAATGTCCCCTACAAATGGACCATATTCGTAACTTCATCAAACCATATGCACGCCATCGATTCGCCAATTCGTCAGGATCGTTCGATCCGAATATTTCGTTCATATTCGATTGAAAACCCGAATCCGTCCTTCTCTTGAATATTTAACGCCACCCGATTTTTCATCATTAGGTTGATTCAATTGTGAATTGATGTTGTTCGTTGTTCGCCATCACACGGCCCGAGCCAGCCGGGCCCGAGATGCATCGATTCGAAAATTGATGCCGAGAAATTGATTTTTGTCCCCTACAACACACACACGGGCACAGAGCGACACGTGCTCCAGTGTGGCGCCGCCCGAAACAATCCGAATCCAATAACCGGAGGGAC